>NC_063335.1:35514343-35563502 GCF_021869965.1 Rhincodon typus
TGAGTGGGAGTACAGCTGTTATAATGGGGCCAGGGCTCAGTGAGTGGCGATTATTGCTCCTGAATTCATCACCCTAAAATTACAGCTTGCACTTGGCATAATGACCCTCACTTTGGGAAGCCCTCCTGTACCTAATCTATCTGTGGTCTTATGTGAAAGCTGATAAAACTCATAAATAAGTTATTTGTGTTTAATATGTTATCTATGTACTTTAACACACAGTACAGAATGCAGTCAACCTTTTGTTTTTATTTTCTAAGTTAGAGTGACCTGCATTTTGTGATATAGATTGTACTGTACACTTAATTGCTATTAGTGATTTAAATGTTTTATACTTTGATTTTAATTGCCTCTAACTGTTATAAATTGTGATTATTTGTTTTCTTTATATCATCACCACAATGTCATCATTTTTAATAACCATTATCGAACTAACTTGAAAGATGAGCCCAGAATCCCCAGGTTATAACAAGCAGGGTGACAATTTTCATTCAATATTGAACTTTGAAGACTGAAAGGAAAGTGACACATTGTTTATTAGGTAGATTAAGTGGAAGAGATGACTGGGTTGTTAATGGGACTTTACACTGATGTAAAATGAATTTGGTTTGAGCGATTAAAAAAAATGACTTTTTTGGTACTTCCATTGGCTACTAGAATGTTAGAAAATTGAGAGATAAATATATCGCATGCAAAAAACTTTTAAAAATTTGTGGTTTTTCCAACACTAGTCTTTTTTCTTATCAGGTATCAACTCTACCTTTGGCACCAAAGTTGCTCTTTAATCTCTGGTGATACCGATCAAATGAGCTGGCAGACCATAAATAAATCAACCGTACATAATGCATGTGCAGTGCTGAATTAGAATCTGGTCAGATTTAAAATCTCATCTGATTCCAATCCTATCTGTGCAGTTGTAGCCCAAGTATTTCCTGCAATGATTCCTCCTCTTGCTCTGGCACCATTAGATTTGATGACCGCTACGATTTTTCATCTACCTGTTGAACCTCAGTGTCTTGGCTGAAAACACACTCAGGTTCCACATGTAAACTGTCAGCACTAAGGTCAGCTTCACTACCATCTTTTTTGAGGTGACCCTGTTTGTCCACATCTAAATCCTGGTTGAGCTGCAGTTTTCTCCAATTAAGTGTTAGGAGGCTGAAGCCATTGTGTTCAGCCCCATCACAATTCTCTTCCTGTGCTAACCACAGTCTCATGTTGAACCAGACTGTTCACAACTTCAGAGCTACCTTAAGACAAAGGAGCAGACATAAACCATCCAGCCCATTGTGTCTCCTCTGCCATTCGGTGAGATCATGGCTGATCTGATAATCCTCAACTTCGTTTCCTGCCTTTTCCCCACAACCCTTGATTCCCTTATTGATTAAAAATCCGTCTCTGCCTCGAATGTACTTAATGACCCAGTCTCAACATCCCTCTGTAGTAATGAATTCCACAGATTCACTGCCTTCCAAGAAAAGAAATTCCTCTTCGTCACTGCCTTAAATGTGTGACCCCTTATTTTGTGATTATCCCCTCTGATCCAAGAGTATCCCACAAGGGGAAACAACCTCTCTGCATCCACTCTGTCAAGTCCCCTATGAATCTTGTAGGTTTCAATAAGACTGCCGCTCTTTTTGTATGCCGACGATTAATGCCCCAACTTACTCACTCTCTCCTCATAAAACAGCCCCTCCATACTAAAATCAAACTAGTGAACCATCTCTGGACTGCCTGCAAAGCCAGTATATCTTTCCTTAGATAAGGAGCCCAAAACTTTCACTGTATTCTATCTATAGCCTTGTATAGTTTTAGTAAAACCTCCTTACTTTTATAGCCTGTTCTCGATAGAAGATAGAATCCTTACAGTGTGGAAACAGGCCATTCGGCCCAACAAGTCCACACCACCCTCCGAAGAGCATTTCCCCCAGACCCTTTCCCCTACCCCTGCATTTCCCATGTCTAACCCAAATATCATTGGATACTATGGGCAAATTAGCACGGCCAGTTCACCTACCCTGCACATCTTTCGACTGTGGGAGGAAACCGGAGCACCCGGAGGAAACCCACACAGACACGGGGAGAATGTGCAAACTCCACACAGATAGTCACCTGAGGATAGAGTCGAACCTGGGTCCTTGGTGCTGTGAGGCAGCATTGCCAACCACCGTGCTGCACCATGTTCTCGTTGAAATAAAGACCAACATTACATTTGTCTTCCCTATTATCCACTGAGCTTGGACGCTAACTTTTTGCAATTCGTGGATGACACTGCCCAGCCCATTTTCTGTCCCTTATATCATCTTTGTCCACCTTCCTGTCTTATTGCAAACAATGCTGAGATCCTCATTCTGCCCATTGTTGCAAAATTAACTGTTGCAGTGATCTCCTGGCTGCATTCCTAAGTTCTATCCCTCATAAACCTGAGCTCATTCAAAACTTTACCACCTGTGTCCTATCTCCCATTTACACATTTGCGTTCAGTACAGATTGACAACTTTTTGTCTAATCCTCATGTTGCAATTCCTTTGATGCCTTGCCCCTCTTGCAGTGTCTGTAACCTTCTCCAGCCTACAACCCTCTGCTGCAAATCTGTCCTTCTACTGTACTTCTGATAACTGCCCCTTCAGCTGCCTAAATCAAAGGCCCTAGAATTCCATCCTTAAACTGTTCCAGCTCTCTTTTCTTCTAAGTGGCATCTCAAAAACCTACCTGATTCTTTTGTTCCACTTGTCCTAGTATCTCCTCCTTTGGCTTGAAGTTACTATTTTTGTTTGTCTGATATATTCTCCGATGAAGTGTCTTGGGATGCTTTTCTACACTAAGCTGCTATATAAAGGTAGTTTTTTGATACTGTATGTTGTGATGTGCAGTGTACCAACTGAATTTACTGATAACCTATTTTACTCAGGTGATGGTTCCTGGAAGGCAGAATGACCTCGTGCTCCAGCCTCTACTCTCGGACACTTTGTATAAAATTTCTGTGACACCGCTCTACATTGATGGAGAGGGCACTACTGTCACTGTCAATGGCAAGACCTGTAAGTGGAGAATCTGGTTTATGTCATTTTACAGATCTTATTGAATGGTGCAGCGGGTTGAGGGGCCAAATGACCCCTCACTTCTGACATTCGCGTACATTGGAACAGTGACTCTCGGTACAAGAAAAATGCATATCCTTCCTTCATCCATGAGGTGTGAGGGTCTGTGACAAGGCCAGTGTTTATTGCTCATCCTTAATTGCCCCTGACAAGACGATGGTGACCCTCTTTGCGATTGACCGAGTGGCTAGATAGTTGACCATGGCCCACGCACATTGACATGTACCTCATAGTATTTGTGGGACTGGGCATGGTAACTGCTCTTGAGTCTACTGAGACACTTAACTAAATAATTAACAGGCAGATAACAGTCTCTTGCTACCTGCACTGATATAAAATTCTGATTAGTGGCAGGAGGACCTGAGTGCCTGTTTTTGAAAGGGCTTCTTTGAAACAATGGGAAAGTAGGGGATGCCTACTGCGGATTGGGGCAGACCCCACAATATATCATCCCACCACTTCCTTCTTTCCCACCTCCAAGATTTGGCCCCTTCTTCTTCCTCCCCTCCCCTCTCCTCCCCTCTCTCAGATCTCTGATTCCTTCCTGCCCTAAAACCCTGGACGTATCTGTCTCTGGGATCTATGGCTTCTTCTCCCTGCGCTTTGTGGCGCCCACTGCAAAGGAGTGCCTTGACTGGGACCCCATCTGATTGGCTGCCAATCTCTTGAGGGTGTGACTTCCTCCCACTGTGGGGACAGTGGTCTGGCCCTCTGAGCCTGCCTGGCCTCCCTTGGAGTTATCACTGCAGGAAAGTCATTCCACTCAGAACCAAATTCCATTCTGCTGCTCCCTCTCCTCTGTCTTGTAAAATCCAACCCTATAGCTCTGGATCATTACTCTAGGCCTCTGAATGACTCACCAGTAAAATAACCACTGTATAGCCACACACGATAAACAGACTCAATCTCTGAGGAAATGTTAGCTTATGACCTGTACTCAATTCTAACCTGACTTTCCCTCACTTTGTTGTATCTTTGGCTCCACATTCCATTTAGAGAAAGAAAGTGAGTGTGAAAAACAAAGAAAGGTCAAGGTATGAAAAGAGAGAGGGGGAGAGAGAGAAAGAGAGAGAAAGTAACATGGAATAACAAGAAAGGGTAGAAACTGAAAGAATAATACCATGGGGTCTCAATTTGGCATCTCATCAGAGAGATGGTACTTCTGTCATTGTAGCATTCTCTCAATACTGTACTGGGTGTGTCAGCCTGAATCTTATGCTCAAATTTTGGCAGTGGGACTTGAGCCCACAACCTTCTTATTAAAGGTGCCATAACACACTCAAACTAATGAATTAAAACAGTTTGTTAATTTGAAAGTGCATTTAGAATGATTTGCGTTGATTACTTTTTGTTGTAGTGCCACTTTCTGGACCAACCAACCTACGTGTCTCAGAGGAATGGTACAATCGTTTCCGAATTAGGTGGGACCCTCCACCAACAGCAACAATGGGTTACAGAGTGGTGTACACTTCTGCCTCAGGTATGACATCCACATTATTGAACCAGAGGTAGTCCTGTGCCCCACAGTAATATTTATTTTCATTGCAAAAGCCCTCAGTTATATCAGTATTTGTGCTTATAATGTTCAAACGCTAAAGGCTGAATTTTCTCTTTTCGTTTTTGGTAAAATTTTTCTATAGCTGAGATTCACAGTGAACAGCCCATGTGAGCCTTTCTCTCTCAGTCTTCCACATATTAGCTCCTTAACTGTAGAGCGGGCCTATATAGTGCCCAGCTCATTGGGTTGTGCTGAAGGAGTGGTGGGAGTGCTCTGTGCTGCTGGAATTTCCATGTTCACGCCACTGGCACCATTTTTAGAACCCAAGCTCCACACCACTCCTGATGCTGTGTGATGAGCTGCCCTTTGTAACTGAGTGAATGGGGCAGAAAGGGCACCCTGTTTCACAGGCAGTGACCCAGCGGCACTGGTGGATGGTGTGGTCAAAAGAAGTGCAGTGCTGTTTCCTTCAGAACACTGAAGGCAGCAGGTGTAGCCAGCCCGGTCAAAGATTGTGGCCTGAATCAATCTGTTGGCTAAGGTCAAACACAAATCCCAGCAGTGCTGACAGAAGGTTTAACAATCCTCTGCACTTTGCAAGGGTAAGTGCCATCATCTTCTCTCTGCTACCTCACAATTACAGAGCCACCATTCACTCTAGCTCTGCATCTCACCAAAGGATCATGGAATGCAACTCTCTCAAATCATGTTCATTCAGCATCCTCCCAGACTACAAACTCTTCCTGCCCTCTGTCCTTCTGATTCTCTCACTGGGGATACCTCACCATCTCTCCACCCACTCCTATCACATTCGCACACTGAATTTGTGTCATTCCATAAAAAATGTTTCAGTATTGGACATAGAGGTTAGAGACCAGTGGAACATAGAACTTAGAACAGTACAGCAGAGTACAGGCCCTTCGGCCCACAATGTTGTGCTGACCAACATGGAGGGTGGCAGGCATTGGGCTCTTGGTCCCTTATGAGAAAAGAGTGTTGGAATTGATTGGAGAAGAGAGTGGTCATCTGTGTAGAGATGCAGACTCCTTTGTGGGTAACCAACCCAGTGAGCTATATGGTGCTGCACTGCTTGCCAATTAACACCAGCACTGATTCATTCTGAGCAAGCATACAATTGTCATTCACAATATCTTCCCTTCCTTGGACCGTTGGGGCTAAGTTGTTCTATATATTAAAGATTGGCGGCTAAAGATTTTTAATCAGTAAGGGAATCAAAGTGGAGATGAGGATTGTCAAATCAACCATGATTTCACAGAACGGCAGAGCAGACTTGATAGGCTGAATGGCCTACTTCTGCTTCTGCATCTTATGATTCATTATAAATCATCACGCACTATTCGCGCGCACTCCTAAAATGTCTGTTCTAGACTCTCTGTTGTTGTTGGACTGGCGAAGTTGCAACCATTTTTGTGTTGATCAGCCTCTTTAGACATCTTGATGTTGAAAGAAGTTGTAACGGCCAAGAATTGCTTGTCCCTCACAAGTAGCTAACTCCTTGATTGCAAACAGCATCAGCTGTTAGGGATACTTGAACTGTCATGTTGTTGACTGTAGCCAGTTTAATGTGGAAGGTTAAAAGGAGTATTATGATTGCCCTTGACCTGCTGCCTATCATGAGAGAATGCATTCCGCAATATTTGGTTAGTACATATTGACTGAAGCTTCGAAAGCTACCTAAGCTCAGCACAATGCCATGTAACTGCTCTATCTCACTGTCAGCTGCTTTCTCTGGAACAGTAAAGGAGGATTGGTAAAACGCAATGAAGGGAAGTCCAAAACTAGCTCATTTATCCTGGAACCAACTGTCAATGAGATTCTCTTTGGCCTCTCCCACCTGACAGTGCATAGCTCCATTATGCTGTTTTCGATGTCCCTTCAGATCAATGTATTGATCCTTGTGCACAGACTACGCTCAATCCCCCATTTCTTCTGCACGCTGGACAACTCTGTGTGTTGGCTCCAGTTTCAAGGGTACAGCATGCCATCTTTTCTGGACTGTACTGCACTGCAAGGCCCTGCTGGAGTGGATCAGACATTAAAACCTCATTCACCATGGTCCTGGTAGAAGCATGGGCAACAACGTACCTCCATTCTGTGTTGGTCTGATGCTTTTGTAAAGGTGTAGTTGGCCAGGTTTGAGGGTATAGCCCTTATCTCTCAGCAGCAAACCCAGTAAAGCCTGATGACCTTGGTAGGAGGCAAGAATCTGAGAGTTTGCCAGTGCGTACACATCATGGCAGCACAGGGCAGGGAAATAGACTTGAGGTGGAATTTCAGCCTTCATCTTACTGAATGATGGAGCAGGCTTGTGTGGCATGAGGCTGGCTATTTGGTTTGTCCTTGTGTGAAAGGTGTTTTACGTTAAGCTTGGATATTTTACCACTATTTCTATAAATGCTGCAGTGTTCACTGACAGCTCCTGTTCTGACTTGACAAGGAGTTTGACATTTATTAATGTATATGTAAATGAACTCTCAGCATCAAGAATAAGTCAAAACTGTTGCTAGTTGGTCAGAAACTGGAGATTTGGAAAAATAAAAGTATGTCCCGTTTTTGTTGTCCTATTTTCTGAAGAACTACCGGGGCGATTTTAACCTAATGCATCTGTCAGAGAAACTGTTCAAGAATGACATTGGTTTTATACTCTATAAAGTTTTGTGGTGTATTAAAGTCAGGATTTGTTTCCCAAACAACATTCCCAACCCAATCCTGTTGATTGCTGTGCAGGAGGTTAGGTTAAAATTAACTCACTCTACATTAACACCTCAATGAGCTTTTGTTACACCAGCATTGGCTTCTGTTGAGTGAGTTTGCTAAAAGTGCTTGTTAGGTGAGAATTGTAATTGGATCTGACAGGATCCTGAGGTTTAATGCAGATTACATTCCCCAATTCTGATATCCATAGTTTTCTGCTGGCCCTGTTCATTTTCTGTTCAATCATTTGGGAGGATGTGGGTGTCGCTGGCTGGGGAGGGGGAAATAGTTATTCCCTATCCCCGTGACACTGAAGGAACAGTGATATATTTCCAAGGCAGGATGATGAGTGGCTTGAAAGAGAAAGTGCAAATGGTGGTGTTCCCATATATCTACTGCACTTGTCCTCTGGGTACGAGAGATCGTGGGTTTGGATGGTGTTGTTTCAGGAACCTTGTTGAGTTGTTGCGCTGCATCTTATAGAATGATACACACTACTAGTGCTGTACATCAGTGGTGGCAGGAGTGAATGTTTTGGGATACGGTGCCAATCAAGTGGGCTGCTTTTTCATGGATGGCATCGAGCTTCTTGAGTGTTGTAGGAGTGGCATTCATTCAGGCAAATGAGGAGTATTCCATCACACTCTTGATTTGTGCCTTGTAGATGATTGACAGGCTTTGGGAAGCCAGGAAGAGCATGTTACTCACTACAGACGCTGACCTGCTCTTGTTGCACCTATATTCATACAAATAGCCCAGTCAGTTTCTGGTCAATGGTAAACTCCAACATGTGGATATTTAATACATACCCTTTTGCAATGTTTGTTTTTTGTTTTTTGCCGTATTCTTGATATGTTCCAATTATGTGGCTCTATTTAACAATGAACATTAAGAAAGGAATGTAAGCGAATTATGCTGGAAATTTGAAGTAAAAGCAGAAAATGCCAAAGACCTTCAGTAGCATCTGTGCAGAAAGTTAAAAGCAGAACTGATGAGAATGAAGTGATGAATAATGAGAGTAAAAGTTATTGATATTAAAGAGGGTGCTGGGTCCTGTAATACGTTTTAATCAGATTTAGAACTGATATTGGGGAAGAGGCAGATTAAAGGATCATGGCAAACTATTCACTTGCATAAATCTTCTTTCCTGTTTCTGTTTGAATTTCAGCACCAGGTCCTACCCTGGATACGTTTGTGGGAGATGATGTGAACACAATGGTGATCCTCAACCTGCTCAGTGGCACTGAATACATCGTTAAACTCTTTGCAACATACTCCACTGGTTCCAGTGATGCAGTTGTTGGCAGAGCGAAAACATGTAAGACTTATTGAAACTTGCCCTCTGTATCTCAGACAGTATGAGAAGGGAGTGAATCCCTCCATCTGAATTCTCCACTATTGAATTTGTTATGGTCAATAGTCACCCTCAGGCTGTGAGTGTTGCATTAAATCATTTGGGGGTCAGTTAGCTCTGTTGGCTGGACAGTGGTGAATGATACCAGTTGCGTGGGATCACTTCCTGCACTGGCTGAGGTTACCATAGAGACTGTCCTTCTTAATCTCTCCTCTTGTCTGAGGCATGGTAACCTTCAGGATAAATCACCACCAATTGCCTTTCTCTCAGGGAGGCGATGGCCTTGTGGTATTATCGCCAAACTATTAATCCAGAAACCCTGGTAATATTCTGGAGATCTGGGTTCAAACCCTACTGTGACAGATAGTGAAATTTGAATCCAATAAATATCTGGAATTAGGAGTCTAATGATGACCATGAAACCATTGTCAACTGTTGGGGGAAACAACTCTTGACCCACAGCAACCTGGCTGACACATAACTGACCCCAGGGCAAGTAAGGATAGTAATAAATGTTGGTGTAGCCACTGATGCCCTAATGCCATGAGTACATTTTTGTAAAGAGCTACAGTTCCTGTAACTGTAACTGAGTCAAGAAATCAGCTGAAGGAAAGATTTGTTTTCCTTTCTGGTGGAATAAATGGCAGTTTTGACTAACACAAAAACCACTGATATTGAGGGAAATCTCTGATTTTAGCATCAGTCAGCACAGAAGGAGGCTAATTGTCTATGGAGTCTAGGCTGGCCCTATCCAATTAGTCTCACTTACCCCTGCCTTTCACGTATCGATGCAGTCCTCCTTTTGAAAGTCACCATTGAATTTGCTTCCATCAACTTTTCAGCTGCTGTAGAAAATGTGATCACTTACTGTTTAACATTTCTGATTTGATTTTGTAATGATCAGCAGAAGTCAATGAACAAAAGATAAAATGTTGGCACACTGCAGTGGCTTGTCCCATATTGCAGCCATGTCATCACTTAAATTTTCTGATGGCCATTGTAGCTCTGTGGGGTGCTTGCTCATCTCTGGGTCAGGAGGATATGAGCACAATTCTGTTTTCTTTACCTCCAGCACTGTAGTAATGGAGTACTGCACTGTTGGAGGTGCTGTCCTTCAGATGAGATTTTAAAACAAATCCCTTTCTACCTCTTCCATTGATGCAAAAGATTCTGTGGCACAATTCATAGTTTCCTGGTATTGAGTGATCCCTCAAGCAGTCATCACTAAAATAAAATATCTGGTTATTGCTGTTTGTGGGAAATTCCTGTTCACAAATTGACTACTGTGTTCCCCTGTGTTACAACAGTGGCTAGACAACTGAGTGCTTCATTAGCTGTAAAGCACTTTGAGATGTCCTGACCTGGAGGAAAGTGCTACATAAATGCAAGTTCTTTCTTACTGAGGTGTGTCTGCTGTCCCGTGAAGTGTCCTGATGCTTCACACGCTCTTTGTTGTCCCTTGCAGTGTACCTCGGTGTGACAAATCTCACCCCATATCAAGTCCGAATGACCAGCATGTGTGCACATTGGCAGCAGCATAGGCATGCAACGACTTACAGAATAGTCATTGAATCTCTCCGAGGTAAGAACAAGAAGCAGACCTGCATGAATTATATGCCCATTAGGATGGGCGTTGAAAACCTAGGGGAGTGTTCTTTCCACTTTGCGTGGTGACAGTGGGAGGATGAGTAAAATAGTTGGATATAACTTTAGTAATTCAGACCAGAGATGTAGAGCAGTTTCAACATATGGCACGGTCAAGAGTGTGGACAAGGATTATAGTTAAGGCCGTGCCTTAATTTTGGGGATTCCTTGATCATTTTTCCACAGAATGGATTTGGTAAGCCATTTCTTCCATCATTGGATCAGACAGCACAGAAAGAAGCCAATTACTCCCCACTTATGTGGATGACGGCAGCTTCAACAACAGTTTGTTACTGTTGAGGGTGAAGCAGTGTGCTTGATCAGCACCCCATCCACCACTTAAACTTTCACTCCCTTCACCATAAGCGCATAGAAGCTGCTGTGTGTATCATCTGCAAGATGTACTGTAACAAACAGTGCCAAGTGGCAAACAATTACCTCCAAATGTGCAATTTCTTCCACTTCGAAGAACAAGAAAAGCAGATGCATGGGAAAATCAATATTTGCAGGTTCTCAACCTCCCCCCTCCCAAGACCCTGGAACTACACTGGCTGTTCCTTCATGATTGCTGAATTGAAATCTGGGAATTCTGTTCCGAACAGCGCAGTCGGGTGTATTTTCACAACAGGGATGGCAGCAGTTCAGTGAGGTATCTCCCCCACCACTGTTTTAAGGGCAATGAGGCATGGGCAGTAAATGCTGACCTAGCCAGTCATGCTTATATCCCAAGAATGAATAAACAAAAAATTTCACCATGCTTCTTTGAAGGAGCAATTCACTTACACCCTCCAACTGTTTCCTTTTCAAGTATAAACCAGTTCCCTTGTGATTGGATACACATGAAGAAGTAAGATGAAGTTGGCAAAATCTTAAACAGGGGCCATATTCAGTATTTGGCTGCTCTAAATGTCAATAGTAACTTTGAGTTTAACTATGTTTGAATAAGCATTTAGCATGGGTGTGTTTTCATTGAGATATGTCAGAGCCAATTTTCTAAGCACAGCTACCATCTATTTGCACTTTATTGTGTGTTTGAAGGTAAAGTTATTGCTTAGGTTTGAATAGAATCCAGATGCCCAGAAAGCTGACACAGCAGTTTATAAAGGTAGAGGAATTCAAATTCTGCTCACTGTCTATGAGTGGGTTCAATTCAGGCCTCTCATACCTTTTCATATCAGTGGGACTTACTTATATTGAACTTTGGACATTAATTACTTGGCACAAGAGAACTGTGTTTTTACAAGTAACAATTGTATTCTGCCAACAAGTGACTGTTTAAATTAGTTAGCACTGAAATCTGTTCAATTCTTACTGCTAATAATGCTAACAGGAATGAAGTTATAAAAAAGCAAAATAAAAACCCCCACAGTGAATATTTATGCAGCCCTTGATTATTATGCTCTATCTACCTGATTTTTGAGGAAGTAGTTGATTTTTTGCTAGGGTGTAGCTGAGTTGTCTATGGCTACATTACCCATTTTCAAACATTAGTGGAGGGTTTATGATTTGAGCTTCCAACAGTGAAGAAATCATTGAGCAAGAGAGAGCTCCATTATATAATAGTCTAAGAGACATTGTGCCTTTCAGTTAAATCCAACTTAACCTACTTACTGCAGACTTGTTAGACTTCAGAATTCTTCCCTTTATGGTTTACACATGTTCTATAGAGCACTTCAGAGCAAAGGTTGAGGGGAAGTTGGTGGTGGAAAGAACTGCATTTCTCTTTGCCAAAGAAAAGTCTCACAATAACTTAAAGATAGCAAGAAACGCAGTTGCTGGAGTCAGAGATAACACAGTGTGGAGCTGGAGGAACACAGCAGGTCAGGCAGCATCAGAGGAGCAGGAAGTTGACTTTTTGGATCGGGACCCTTCTTCAGAAATGGGGAGGGGGAGGGGAGCACCAAAATAAATAGAGGAGGGGTGGGGCTGGGGAAGGGAGCTGGGATGGTGATAGGTGAGTGCAGGTAGGGAGTGGTAGGGATTGGTCAGTGGGATGGGAGCGGCAGATAGGTGGGATAGATAGAAGATGGACAGGTTGTGACAGGTCAAGGAGGCAGGGATGAGAGGGAGGGTTGGTCATGGGATGAGGCCAGGGGTGGGGAGATTTTAAAACTGGTGAATTCCATGTTAAGGCCTTTGGGCTGTAGGGGACCGAGGCAGAATATGAGGCGCTGCTCCTCCAGTTTGTGGGTGGTGTCATTGTGACACTGGAGGAGGCCCAGGATGGACATGTCACCCAAGGAGTGGGAGGGGGAGTTAAAATGGTTGGCGACCGGATGATGTTCTACAAAACGGTCTCTGAGTCTACGCTTGGTCACACCGATGTAGAGGAGGCCACATCGGGAGGAGTGGACACAGTAGACCAAGTTGATGGATGTACAGGTGAACCCCTGTCGGATATGAAAGGTTTGCTTTGGGCCTTGGACGGAAATGAGGGGAGAGGTGTAGGGGCTGGTATAGCACTTCCTGCGGTTGCAGGGAAAGGTGCCGGGGTTGCTGGCGTTAGTGGGGAGTGTGGAGTGGACAAGGGAGTCATGGAGAGAGCGGTCCCTATGGAAGGCAGAGAGGGGTGAGAGGGAAATATCTCTTTGGTTGTGGGGTCGGATTGTAGGTGGCGGATAATGATATGCTAGATGCAGAGGTTGGTGGAATGATATGTGAGGACCAAGAGGAGTCTGTCTTTATTTTTGTTGGGGGGAGGGGGTGTGTGGGCAGAAGTGCGGGAAATGGAAGAGATGTGGTTGAGGGCATTTTCGATCACTGGAGGAGGGAAGCTCCCATCTTGGGAGCAGACGCTGTGGAGACAGAAGAATTGGGAATAAGGGATCGCAATCTTGCAAGAAAGTGGGTGAGAGGAGGTGTAGTCCAGGTAGCTGTGGGAGTCAGTGGGCTCAAAATAGATGTCACTTTTGAGGCGGTTACTAGAGATGGAGATGGAGAGGCCCAGGAAGGAGAGGGAGGTATCGGAGATGGTCCAGGTGAACTTGAGGTTGGGGTGAAACCTGTTAGTAAAGTTGATGAACTGTTCAAGCTCCTCAAGGGAGCACGAGGCAGTGCTGATATAGTCATCGATGTAACGGAGAAAGAGGTCGAGGATAGTACCAGGTTAACAGCAGAAAAGGGACTGTTCCAGTATCCTACGAAGAGACAGGCATAGCTTGGGCCCATGCTGGTGCCCATGGCCACCCCCTTAGTCTGTAGGAAGTGGGAGGAGTTAAAGGAGAAGTTGTTCAGGGTAAAGACAAGTTCTGTTAAGCGGATGACGGTGTCAGTGTAGGGCCTGCAGGAGGAGACCAAGTGTAGACTCGGAGACTGTTTTGTAGAGAGTCCGCCCTCTGTTCGTGACAAACGACAACACCTTCCGGTCGCCAACCATTTTAACTCCCCCTCCCACTCCCTGGGTGACATGTCCATCCTGGGCCTCCTCCAGTGTCACTATGACACCACCCGCAAACTGGAGGAGCAGAATCTCATATTCCACCTCAGGAGCCTACAGCCCGATGGCCTAAACATAGAGTTCACAGTTTTAAAATCTCCCCAATCCCGGCCTCATCCCATGTCCAACCATCCCTCTCATCCCCACCTCCTTGAACTGACACAACCTGTCCTTCTTCTCTCCCACCTATCTGCCCCTCCCATCCCACTGACCAATCGCTACCACTCCCTTCCTGCACTCACCTATCACCATCCCACCTACCTTCCCCAGCACCACTCCTCCTCTCTATTTATTTCCCAGCTCCCTTACCCCTCCCCCTTTCTGAAGAAGGTTCCTGATCCAAAACATCAACCTTCCTGCTCCTCTGATGCTGCCTGGCCTGCTGTGTTCCTCCAGCTCCACGCTATGTTATGTCTCACAATAATTTCCTTTTAAGTTTCTTGGGTATAGGAGCAAAAAAAGGCCATGGCAATGCTCCAAAAAGAGCTTCCACCAGCAGAGCATTCTGTGGTAGCCATATTTTGATTTGGCAGTGCCTGGAATGGTTAGAAGGTCATATTTCAAATCACGAATTTCATTGAATCAAAAGACGTGCAAATCAGACTTATTTGGCAGGAGATGATTCTCTGTTAAATCAAATTGGCAAGAAGGCCAGTGAGAGTGGAGGACTGCTGCTTATTAATTATTATTGGGTGAAGGCTATTATATTGTTATGTGAAGTAGTAGTTGGATCCTATTTGAAGCAACTGAGTTAAATTTTGGGCACCATGCTTCAGAAAGGATATATTGGTCCTGGAGTGGCTGTGGTGCAGGATCACCTGAATGATACTGGTTACTAATTAGTTAAATTATGAGGATAGGTTATGGAGGCTAGGCTTGCATTCCCATGAGTATGAAAAATTAAGGGCTGAGTATTTTTACGTGTTTGTAAGCTTATTAAAGGATTTGATGGGACAGCTATAAGAGAAACAATTTCCTTTGGCATGGAAGATGGGGTGGTGTGGGGAATAAGTCCAGAACATGGTCAGAAACTTAAAAGTAGAACAGGACATTCAGGGTGATGTCAAGTTGCATCGTGAAAATCTGGGGCTTCCCGAAAGCTGAAGGGGGCAGGATGTGTGGGAAATGGTTTTGGGGGAGTGTGAATTTAAACTTTCAGACCTGAGATTTATAGATTTGATGGGGTTGGGGGCTTTAGGCTATCAGAACAAAATCAGTCAATGGAGCCAATACACAGATCAGTCTTGACCTAATTGGATGGTGGAACAAGCTCAATGGGTTGAATGATTCCTGTTCCCAGATTCCTGTCTCAAACATTGCAACATTTCTTTTAACATTTGTCACTATCTGCGTTTGTTGTTTAACCACTTCAACATATAAGTTGTACACTCCAAAATTCCACAACTTCCTGTGACTATTACCGTTAACTAATACATAACATTAGATACATTAAAGGATCTGAGTCTTATAATAAAATACTTAATAACTAAGACAAAGGAGCACAAAAGACCATTTGAGTCTGCTCCACCAAACAATGAGAGCATGGCTGACCTGATAACCCTCAACTCCACATTTCTGCCTTTTCCCTGTGACCCTTGGTTTCCTTGCTGATTAAAACTCTTATCTATCTCAGTCTGCTGTAGACTTAACACCCTAGCCTCAGCAGTCTCTCATTGTGGTTGCCAAAAAAATTCCGGGAAAATGTAAGAAATATGGATGTAAAAGAAGAACCAATTGGGATTTGGCAAAGAATAAATTCCATCTGCCTTTCTGAGTCCAGACTTCTATTTCTTCTACTGTAATTCACACTGCTGAGGCCAACAACTGTAATTGTTAGATTGAGATTTCACAGAGGTGCATGTGTACGCTTTATGAACCATCATTCATGAGATGTCTCATCAAATTTGAACTCCTTCACCCCGGAGAATGCTGTCTGTGAGAACATTAATGAGTTCAAACAAGTAGTCAACTCTAGGTCGAGTTTCTACAGGTGTGTGCAGCTGCATGGAGCTTTTCCCTCACTGTGTCTACATTGGAATGACCGATAGCATCCCGATTAATCAGTTATGTCTTTTGGGGAATTTCAGATGGAAGGAAGGAAGAAGTAATTGTTGATGGAGGCACGTCCCGCCACTGTTTCTACAATCTCATTCCAAACACAAAATACAAAATTAGTGTCTATTCACAGCTGCAAGAGATAGAAGGACCAGCTGTGAGTCTGCTAGAGGCTACAGGTATGTAACCGCTTAACTTAATTGTGTTCACTGTTTGTGCCACATTCATCTTGTGTTTAATTTAAGATACCTTACACTCTTTTACACACTCTACAGCAGCAGCATCCAGCAATAGAGTTATTGAATGTGCAAGACTTACATATCCCATCATGTGAAACACTGTGTCTTAGTGTTATTTTGATTGTAATTTATTCTCTGACAAGTAGCTGACGGGGCAAGATTGTGGTTGCCAGAGAGTGTAATCACAACTCCAAATTTGTTACAGCACAGGAGGAGGCCATTCAGCCCATTGGCCTACACTGGCTCTGAAAATGAGCAACACACCTAGTTCCATTCCACTGCCTTCTCCCTCATGCATGAAATTCTTACTTATCAGATAATTATCAAATTCCCTGTTGACTGTATTAATTGAACCTGCCTTAACCACATCCTCAGATATTGCCTTCCTTGCGCTGTGGGAAAATGTTTCTCTCATTCTTGATCCTTCCTCCAGTGTGAACAGTTTCCCTCTATCAACTTTTACCCAGACACCTCATGATTTTGAATACCTCTATCAAATCTGCTGTCAACTTTCTTTATTCCGAAGAAACAGTCCCAACTTCCCCAAACTGTCTATATGGCTGAAGTTCCACATCCCTGGAACTGGTCTTGTGATTCTTTGTTGAACCCTCTCTAATGTATACATATTTTTCCCAAAGTGTTTCCTAAACCCAGAACTGTATGCTACACTCGAAGTGAGCTGAACCAGTGTATTGTACAAGTTAAACATAAGCACATTGCTCTTGCGCTTTATGCCTCTGTTAATAAATGCTTTATTAACCATACTGTAAGCTTGTCATTCTTCCTTCAATGACTTATGCAGATGTATGCTGAGGTCTTGCTGCTCCGAATCCACTTGTGCCCATTATTTGCTTTATTTTCTAATGCCTCTCCATGCTTTTCCTGCCAAACCCAGTCACTTCACACAACTCTGCATTGAATTCCATCTACTGCCTATCTATCTGTTCAATCAGCTTGCCTATATCCATTTGAAATACTACACTGTCTTCCTCACAGTTCACAATGCTTCCATGTTTCATGCCATCTACAAGTTTTGAAATTGTGATTCTTTCAAAGACAATGATAGTAAATATTGGATCGCTAACACTACAATCAATGGCCGTCGCACACGCTTGAAAGTGGGCATAGAGGCTGGAGTCATTTTTCTGTCAGATGACCTTAAATCTTATGCAACCGTTTAATTTTGTTCACTGTTTGTCCAACATTCATCTTATGTTTAATATAAGATACCTCA
Source organism: Rhincodon typus (assembly GCF_021869965.1). NCBI lineage: Eukaryota > Metazoa > Chordata > Chondrichthyes > Orectolobiformes > Rhincodontidae > Rhincodon > Rhincodon typus. The sequence goes on from NC_063335.1 coordinate 35,531,620, forward strand.
CACTCTCTTACCAATGCCTCACGGCAGCAGCATTCAGTAATAAAATTATTGCATGTGTGAGACTTGCATAGCATCATGTGAAACACATCTATTGTGTCTTAATGTCATTTTGGTTGAAATTTGTACTCTGACTAATAGCTATGTAAGATTACCCTGCAGCCTTGATCTGTCACACTTCAGGGCCCAAGAGGAACAGCCTGAAAGTCAAAGGTCAGCATCAGGCAACGTTAAGACACAAAATCAAATTTTTGAAACACTATGGTAGAACAACCTATCAATCCACCGCTAAGTGAGAGAGTCTGCACAGATCTCAACCTCATTCTTGAAGTGAAAGCAGTCACGCAACAAAGATCAATTTCCAAAACTCTTTAGAGACCTGGGGAAATTGACACTGCCTATTCCATCACACTGAAATTAAATCCAGACCCATTCCCTTGTTCAGGCCCTGGTAGGTCCTATACCCACTTTAAGCAACAATACAAGCCATGCCCCAATAGGGAGTTATTTCAAGAATCTCACAACCAACCACATGATGCCTTTATGGTGCCAATCCCAAATCAAATGAATCCATTACAATTTCTGTCAACTTAACACATTTGAACAAGGCAGTAAAATGAGAGTATTATCCAGTAGCATCTGTTGATGAGAGCCTAGCTAAACTTTCAAACAAGTTACCAAGCTGGATTTGAACAGCAGCATTTGGTAATTCCCCTAATTGGAGTCCAAATTGTAAATCATCTTTGTAAAACCTCTTTAATGTTATCTTTTTAATTGCGTGTCCTTTGGAATTACCTGAGATTTTCCAATAGACAGTTTTTGACATACCAGAAGGAATGGAAGGCATTGTACGCCATGTACATGACATTCTTATCCATTTTCCTCCATGAAGCACAATATTGCAACAAGGTGCAGACAGTCTTAGCAAAGTAATGGGATGCTGATACTCAGAGATGAGTTCTGAGTTCCAAAGCCCTATGACAAAATTGCTAGGCCATGTTGTCCAGGCAACAGGCATCATGACAAACCTGCAGAGGACAGAAGCCAACAGGAAAATTCACCACAAACAAAAAACTTCAAAGAACAGTATATGGGAATGGTAAATGGAAAAATCCTTAACCCATTTAGTACAAGTAAATGGACCTTAAGACAACTTCTGCCCAGGGATCAGGCATGGGACATGTTGAGCCTTCGAAGACAATGCAAATCCTGGACATAGCTGTCTTTGACAATGGGCCACAATTCACTTAATTAATTTGGAAGATCTGTCGAATAAGTGATTGGCTGGCGTCTCTTGCACTCAGTCTTGCCATGGAGGAAATTGCACCCACCTAGAGCTGTGGAAAGCCTAGGACAAAGTTAAATGGAGTGGCAAGGTGTTTCACAATGTTTCTAACCTTTTGCGATCTCGTGTGGATTTGCCCCTGTTACAGATTGGCTGAAGTACCCTCAAATCAATGGTGAAGCTGAGAGAGGAGCAAGTACCATGAAAGTACTATAATGAAAATCTTAAGAAAGGAGATCTTCATTTAGACCTACTCGACTATCACTCTTAGTATCACCATCACAGGATGGCTTTACCCAAAGCCAGCTTTGGGTGGGCAGAAGTCTGCCAACTCAACTTGCTTCGCTTTCCCAGATACTAAAGCTGAATATCATGGCGTGGCACCATGAACAAGCAAGACAGCAAGAAGAATGTTACAGGGTAGCCCAAGCTCACACCGTTGTCAGCCAGGGACACTGGGTTTCTGATCTTCCCATGTCAGAAAGTGGAGGGCACAGTTTCCTACTGAGAGAAGGTAGTGGTGGTTGTGGCTATAACAGCTGAGATCTGGACACCAAATGCATTGTCAGAAGAAACAGGACTGCATTGATTTTGCTGAAAAAGAAGTCTACAGCCAGATGGACTGAATACCCTGATCGTCAGGGGAAACTGTGATAACACAGCTACTAACTACAGGGCCTAGGGATGAAGGAATGGACAGATTGTCAAAAGTTTCAAAGGAAACTCTGTACACGTTTAAGAGACTGATATAGCCTCCTTCAGTCTTTCCCTGTAAAGCACATAGACTTTGGAGGGTTGGGATAGTGAGAAAATGTAGGAAGATGTGGAAATAGAAAATGGGATAAAGAGTTGGGGGAGACATGGAGTGAAGGGTTAACTATATTGAATTAGGGCTTTGAATTGAATCAGCTTTATTGTCACAGGTACTCAAATGAGTACAGTGAAAAGTTTGCAAGTCGCCATTTGGTACAGATTCTTCAGTACACGTTTGTGGGAAATAATATTAGAAAAATAAGGAAATAAGAAAAGTCCAGCATTGCAGATTGTAGGAATAAATTAGAAAATAGAGAAATAGAAAGTTTGAATAACGGTCGTTCCCTCCAACCCAATCCACCTCGCCCCCAGTCCGCACTGGGCCTTTACTCCAGACTGTGCTGGGCTTCACTTCGAGGCTTTTGAAACTAAGAGATGACTCTGGAATCACCTCAAGACCAGACGTCCACAATGAGGCCACACTGGGCCGAAAGACCACCATGGGCCACTGAGAGACCGCCACGGTGAGATGGGAGGTTCCCATGCAGGGCGGGGAATCTGCCACATCAGGCTGTGAGGACACCTTGTTGGATCTGCACTGAGGCCAGGAGTCCGGGGCTAGGAATCTGAGGCAGAGAGTCCAGGCCTGTGCTGATGTAGGGAGTCTGAGAATGAGAAAAAAGAAGAAAGAAGAGAGAAGAAGGAAAAAAAAGTCAAAAAAGAAATAAAGAGAAAGAAATGGATGGAGTGGACGAGTCCTGGCTGAAGCATCCTACTCTGCCACCACTGGTTACTCTGTGGAGGAGCTGAAAAAATATATATAGGTATCTCTTACCCTAGTAAGAAATAGCTGAGTGTGTACATTAGAAGCTCAGTCATAATGACAGAAGGCCAGCTAGAGCTGGGATCCGAGCTTGTAAAGTTCCAGAGCTATCCTCTCTCTTCTCAGTTTTGTGCATGCTTACAGTTGGCAAAGGTTGTTGATAGTCAATGGCATGAGTATTTGTTACCTTCAGGCAACAATGCGGACATGATCACACGGCACTAGGTGTGGAAGATCTGCCCAGTAAGTGATTGGCTTACGTTCAGTCATGGCATGGAGGAAGCTATTGCTGCTGCAGGAATTGCACCCATTCAGAGCCTCAGGAGAGGCCGGGGTAAATGTATGTGATGCAGTGGGGTGGTACCCAGTATGTGGCAGCCACAGCTATTACCGGGCACTTTCCTGCCAGATACTGATTGATTGAGAGACCCTCACCCACCTGCAGGGTAGCAGCTTTTCAGAATGCCCCATGAATGACAGGCCCAGCTTGCATCATGACAGCAAAACTCTACATGGTCATCACTTGACCGCTTAAGGTCCTCAACTGGCAGCAGGGCTAGAAGATTCATTCTGTTGGAACAAACACAGCGAATTCTGGAGAAACTCAGCAAGTTTGGCTGGAGAGCAAAACGGAGTTAATGTCTTAGGTCTGACAGGATTCTTTTTCAGAATTCTGTTTCTCTCTCCGCAGATGCTACCAGACCTGCTGAGTTTCTCCAGCATTCACTGTGTTTGTTTCAGATTTCCTGCATCTGCAGTGTTTTGCTTTAGTTCCAGTGGAGGTGGGGATGTGGCAGGGTTTGGATACACCATCGCCTCATCAATTCCATTCCCACCTCCAAACCTGCCATCAGTGACAGCAGAAGTTTCTGCCCATTAGCTCAGTTTCACTATCCGCTGAGGCTGCCTGATCTGCTGACTGTTCTTACATACATATCATATTTGGCTTGAAGCCCAGTAATCCCTCCATTTTTGAAACGCTATCATTGTTTGAAAAGCACCCAAAGACTTGTCCCCCCTATCTCTGTCACCTCCTCTGGCTCCGCAACCCTCTGAGATCTCGATGTTTCTCTGATTGTGTGAATGGCTCAGTAGTTCACACTGCTGCCTCACAATGTCAGGGACCCAGGTTTGATTCCACCCATGGGTAACTGTCTGCATGGAGTTTCCACATTCTCCCTGTGTCTGTGTGGGATTCTTCTGGGTGTGTTGGTTTCCTCCCACAGTCCAAAGATGTGCAGGTTAGGTGGATTGGCCATGCTAAATTGCCCACAGTATCCAGAGATGTGCAGGTTAGGTGGATTAGCCATGGGGAATGCAGGGTTACAGGGATCGGACAGTGGGCTGGGTCTGGGTGGGATGCTTTTCAGAGGGTCAGTGTGGACTTGATGGGCTGAATTACCTGTTTCCACGCTGTAGGGCTTCTGTGATTCTGTGATCACATCTGTGTCCCCAATTTTAATTTCTCTAAAATCGTGGGCTGAGATATTAGCTGTATAGAGACCAGAGTCTGGAATTCCCTCCATAAACCACTTTACTTCCCTTTCCGTTTCAAGAAACATTATAAAGAATATCTCCTTTTAACTCCAGATGTAGCTCAGTGTCACATTTTTAATGAGAACCATTCCTGTAGAGCACCTTGGGATTCTTTACTAAATTAAGGACACTATATAATTGAAAGTTGTTGTTGGCATGGAAGGTTTTCATTTTAAATATATTTTCAGCCTTCATACCTGCCATTCCTATAAGTAACGATCAACATCTGGTAACTTTTAGCCTCTAATCCCAACAGTTCTGCATGATGATTATGTTGCTCTATTCAAGGAAATGAAACAAGGTTTTCTTGTTTGATGTGACCGAAAGAAAACCTGGCCATTATGTTTCTCTGGCGTCTAAAAATCTCATAAAATTAAAGCTTTCTGACCCAATGATAGATTAGATCAGAGGCTGGTTCTGTCAAGCATCAAGAAACCTGTGGTCGTGGGACAAGCTGTTGCGTCTGATCGCACTCACAGCATCTGCTGGAAGTGGTTAGCAAATTCTGCTACTTCAGCTCCACCACGACAAATAGTCTGTCCCACGCAGCAGCACTCGACAACACACAAGAAAATCAGCTACCGCAGTAGGTATCCACACAAAATAAACGTGGGATAACACCCAGCTGCTGGGTTCTGGGGCCAGTCTTCTCAGTGTCTTGCTGTATTGCCGTGAAATGTTGCTGACTTGCAGTTACGGAGAAAAGATGCTCCACAATTTCTGCGGTGTGCTCTGGCTGTATCCTGGCAGCATGAATCACGAATGCAGCAGTTCTGCAACAGGCAGAGCTCCCAGGTTTGTTCGCAGTCACGAAATTGAAGCAGTTTTGTTGGTTGAGGCACGTCCCCTGCAAAGGAGAGGGTCACATAGACTGTGTGGTGGAATAGCCAGGATCAGCTGCCTGGTAGCACCACCCAAAGCTCCACTTTAACACTGCTTGCGAGCGTGACGTGAAGGCTGCAGACATTGATGTAACATGATTCTTGATAGCTTCATGTTGGGCAGAGCTCACCTCTTGAGGATTGGCTTACTCAGATCCCAGCAAAGGTGCGGCACATGGAAAGAATTCTGAAATGGATTGTTTGCCGTGTGGTTCCATCTGTTGTGGATGGAAGGATGTGAACCTCTATCAAGAAGAACATTCAGATTCCAGATGAGGGTCCCGTCTGGCTTTTTGCGAACAGTGGGGAGCACTTATCACTTCAGTAAAGGAAGCCTGATGTTGTTGAATTGCCAGGCTGTGGTTTTCACTGGGATATAGGATCCAGCCTGCAAAGAGGTGCTGGCCATTCAGGGGCCAGTAGCTTTCCATTTCTGGCAACAACGTCTGGGGGAGTGGCTGCTGCTGGTATTTATACTGAGGACTTCCCCATGGGATCACTGTGAGAACCTCGGAGAGAGGAGACTGTGGCGGGTTGTGAGTCACAGGGAGAGGTTTGCCAACGTGTGTTGGGGTAGGAAGGGGTGGCTTTGAGAGGGTAGCCCCTTTCCCGATGCCAAGCCCCTCCATCAGGCATTAAGCACCTTTGAAAGGGTTCATATGATGGTCTGAAGATAGGGCTGAAAACGCATCAGTTTTGGACAGTCATGGAGTCTTGGTGGGCTCTGGTGTAATGACTTTTAAGTATCTAGTTAATCAGTCTTATTAGCCAGATTTCTGCAGGTTTCTGCATCAACCCGTTCCTGTTGTGTTTAAGACCCTGGAGCAACCTTGTGATAATATCACGGTGCTGCACGGCACTGAGTATAAATACCATGGAGTAGGCGGTGCTGGAATACGCTGGAAGAAACTCACTAGAAGACACTAGAATGTGACTGTCTGGAAGACACACCGAGTACATTGATGTGAGCATTCAAAAGATAGATTGGACATTACCTAACCTGAGTATAGAATATGGTATATGTTTACCGTGTATAGTAGTTGGCATGAATTATGATAAATATAAGCCTGAAGACAATTCTTGATTTTATCTTCTTGACTATTCTGTAAAGAATCCAAACTCTTAGCATCAAACATGTGATAAAAGATCAGGTTCAAACTAGGATAGACAACATACAGGAGATGACAGTTCAGGATTCACTGCCTAGATCTTTCACAGCATATAATTGTGGAAATGAGCTTTAAGAAAGCAAAGAGGGCAGTAAAATGCCCACTAGCAGTTAAGGGCATAAATCTGAATTGAGTACATGATAAGAGAAGTTGATTACTGGACCCCTAAAGCAGATTTATTCCCTGGAGAGAAGGTTGTGGGGGGAGAGCGGGGAAACAAATTGTTTCACCTGTAAAATCTGTTGCAAATGAGATGACCTCTTGAAGACGGTCTACCAAGCAACTACTCAAATTGTTCATAACTCAACATATACGTTCATGCCTTACTCCTTCCTCAGAGAATTAATACCATCATGAAATCAGGATGTTTATGATGGAAAAGAAGAGCCAATCTAACTTCTCTGTATATTTCTGCAGTTACATCAATATGGAATCGAGGTGGAAGCCAATAAAGAAACTGCAAAATCATCAACTTCACCTCGATTGTCTAATACCTCATTATAGACTTTCCTTCCCTATCTTCTGACAAAGATGAATCAAGACAAAAGATTTGGAGAAGGCTGTGAGAAATAAGGAAAAATGTATTGTAAATCCTATAAAAAGAAATAAGCTAAATAAGTCATTTGAGAAGGGTTAGGTAATGCTTATGACCAGGGGAAGAAACTTGGGAACGGGCTGAAGTGTAAGGGAATTAGAACCCGGAGCTGCACATCACTGTGTATAAATACTACAGAGTGGGCAGAGTTCAAGCACTCTGGATGAAACTTAATAGAAAACACTAGATTGTGATTCTCTGGAAGATACACAGTGAGGACATCGACATAAACATTCAAAGATGATAGATCAGTTATTCCCTAATGTAACATTAAGCCTGAGTCTTGTTTATGTATGTTATGTATGCTAGTAGTTAGAATGAAAGCATAAATTGTGTTACTTTGAAGTTTAAGCCTGAAGACAGTTCTTGGCATTGCCCTTTTCCTTGACCAGTCTGTAAAAAGCCCAAACTTAGTGCAGCAACAAATACAAAACAAAAGGTGGGAGCCGAGCTGGAATACGCAACTTATGATAGAATTCCCACTGCTGACTTAAAAGGGGTGAGGGTCACTTTTCCTGCTGGTGGAAAAGGAATGCGTAAATTCCCCTGTTATTATGTGGATCAGCCTCACACCTCACCACTGTGGCTGGTTTCATTAAATCCCAGGCGCTGTGATTCATTTCAATGTCTTTGAGAAGTGATGACAAAAATCTTGGTGCATAAATGAGAGATTTGCTTTTCTATCACACTATTAAGGATGATGATAAGCTAATGAAGTATATTTTGAAGTATAGGTACTGTAGTAATGCAGGAAGTGCAGTCTCCAATTTGTGCACAGCAAGCTCCCACAAACACCAGTGAAATAAACTACCATCTGATCTTGCAGTTTATGATTTCAAACATGTAATGGACTTCAATTTGTCTGTTGTTAATTGCATCTCAAGTAATATCTAAAGAGGGGTGACTGGACCCGAAATGTTAACTCTGCTTTCTCTCCACAGATGCTACCGTACCTGCTGAGTTTTCCCAGCAATTTCTGTTTTTGCTTCTGATTTCAAGCATCTGCAGTTTTTTTCTTGTCAAGTAATATCTCCTCAGGATACAGTAACTATCTCAACTTCTTCAGTCTGTCATTATGACTCAAGATGCCTCAACCCAGTGGTCAGTTTGCTTCTCAGAATTCCCTGATGGGGATATTATGGTACAGCAACTAGAATTGTGTCTGTACTGTTTCGGACTTGGCTCTGTGGGTCACACTGAGTCAGAAAGTCTTAGCTGTAAATGCCCTACTCCAGACTATTGAATACAAAGTGTAGACCGACACTGCCAGTGTGGCACTGAGGGAGTTCCAGTCTCTTTGAATGAGTGAAATGTTCAACTGAGGCCTGGTCATCCCCTTTGTGTGTATGTAAAAGATCCCATGACACTACTTTTAAGAAGATCGAAAGAGTTCTTCTAATAAATACTGAGGCCTGACCAATACTTATCTCTTCACATCATAAAAAGAAATGAAGGATGACTTTGGGATCTTGCTATGTGCAAACGAGCAGCCGTATTCCAACAGTGACTACACTTCAAAGAAAATACTTCACTAATTGTAAAGCATTTTGTGATGTCCTGAGTACCACCAGAAATGCAAATTTTTGCACGATCAAATTCACACTTGTGAGCACAGGAAGTGACACTTTCACCATGTCCCTGCTCTTGTTTTAAGTTTAATTTGCTGGTCCACTATTGCTTGAACTGTAAGTCCCTTCTTCCTCCTTCATACACACTTCAGTGTATCGGTGAACATTGATGTGTAAACTGTGATGACCCCAGTGCTGAATCTTGTTTTCACCAGAAAGCTGTTGTCATGCCAACAGAGCTTAATTTACAATTGTCCATTCTTCTCTCTGCTATGCACAACTTTGATTTATCAGTTTCACCTCCATCTCACAGGCTGGTTTCTCTAATAGTTGCGTGCGGTTGAATTACTTCTTTGATGTGGTATCAAAAGCTGCTGTTTAAATCTAAGTGCCTCAAAAGCACAGATTGTTCATCATGAACAAGGATTCCCATTTCCTCAGGGAACTTCCCTAAATTTTAGCTGCCCCTATCCTAACTCACACAAAGTCTCATTGATCTATTGCTGTTGTCTTTGTTGATCTACATTGGTTTCTGATTAAGCAATGCCTTGATTTTAAAATGCATTCTTGCGTTTAAACTCCTCCAGGGCCTCACCCTTCCAACTTCTGTAATTTTCTCCAGCCCCATTTCCTTCTGGATACCTGGATGCTCTTTCAATTCCATCCTCTTGCACAGCCTGCATTTAACCATCTCACTATGTCTTAGGTTCCCTGGGCCCAAAGTTGTAGAATTCCCTCCATAATTGCTGCACATCTTGCTCTACACCTCCTTCTTTAAGATGCTCCTTAAAACCAACTCCTTCATCCATGTTTTTGGTGACCTGTGGTATTACTTTCTCATGTGATTTGTGGTAAATCTTTGTCTGATGATACTCCTATGAGATACCTGAGCATGTTCTACACTGAAAGGACCTATGCAGATGCATGTTGTTAAGCAGAATGTTCTGTGAGGGTATTATGTCTGTGTGGAGAAGTGGTTTTAACTGCAATGTGCCTTTCTTTTATTTAAGCTCCGGTTCCAACCCAGCCACCTGCACCTCTTGCAACAACCACCCCATTACCTACAATTCCTCCTGCCAGGGAAGGTAAGGCATATGTGTTACAATTCAGATCCTTGGTTTGGGGAGTACAGTTATTTGTATAGCTCTGTATTTTTGTTCCAATCGAGATTAATCTTCACACATGGTTGAGGATATTTTTACCATTCCACTCTATATCTCACAATGTGTATTGTTTACAGAATATCCAGCACCTCTGTTTGAACAACTTTAATTGGTTTTGCTAGTTGTCAGTCACGCTAATCATTACAGCTATGGTTTAGAACAGGATTAAAGAGTGATCGGATTAGGGGGATTTGATCTGATTAAAGGGCTTGATAGCATAGGTAGTGAGAAACTATTTCCTCTTAAGGAGAGATGTAACTTTTGAATCTTTAGAATTAGAGCTGGGCTGACAGTGGTGATGTCAGGAAGACTTGGTCATATAGCAGGGCAGTGCAAATCTGGAATCCAAACCCACCAAAGTGGGTCAATCGGAAAAAGTCCAAACTGAGGTTGACCATTTTTTATTATGTAAGGGTATCAAGTGTTAGATAACCAAGGATGGTCCTAATACACAGACCGGCTGAATGAATGGGCAGGTCCAAGGAGCTGAAAGGTATCTCTCATGTTCTTACATCCTCCTATTTCTGCAGGACCTCACCTGTGAGAAGCAGCTTTCAGTTGTTTTTGGTAACAATTCATTCTTTGTCTTCTTCCTCCAGTTTGTAAAGCTGCCAGAGCGAACTTGGTGTTTCTTGTGGATGGGTCATGGAGCATCGGTGATGAGAATTTTGTCAAGATCATTGGCTTCCTGTACAATACGATTGGAGCTCTGGACAAGATTGGCCCCGAGGGAACTCAAGTAAGCACTAGAAAAGAAGTAGCGTCGGGCATATATAAATTCAGAATCAGCACCACATTGGATTGTTCTCTGATTCTGTCTGCTGGTTGGAATATGTTTGGATTTATGTGTCTTTTTTTGTGCCAATTGCCTTATGCCACAGCAAGACCAGACTTCAAATTCCAAATTGTTAAAGCACAGAGAGAGGACACTCAGTCCATTGTGACTGTGCTGGCTGTTTGTAAGAGCTATCTGATTAGTGCCAGTCAATCCCTCTTTCCCCATTGCCCTGCATTTTTCTTTTTCTCTTCTAGCAATGATATAGTTTCCTTTTGAAAGTTATGATCGAATCTGTTTGTAATTCCCTTTCAGGCAGCATGTTCCAGATCACAGTAACTCATGAAAAATAAATCCTCTTCCCTCCTTTGGTTCTCATGACAATTTGATAAATTGGTGTTGTCCAATTATCCGACCTGCTACCAGTAGTAACCATCTTTCCTCATTTATTCTCTCAATGCCCTTCATTATTGTGAACACATTAATGAAATCTTTCACGGCTGTAGGATGACCAATCTCAGCTTCTCCAGTGTCTCTCAACCCTTTTAACTAAATCTGCTCTGCACCCTCTCCAAAACCGAGGGAGCCTCCCTAAAGCATGATGACCAGACTTACACACCATACTGTAGCCTGAGGCTTGTTTTGTAATCTGTGAAGGTCAAGCAGAATCTTCATTGCAAATTCTTTAGAGAACCCATTGATACCTAACACACTAATACTAAACGTGTGACAATTCTAACTCTCACACACAAATACAAACACAGAGTTAGGAGCAGGAATTCGCTATTTGCCCCTTCAGCCTACTCTACCATTTAATAAGATCATGGCTGTCCTGATTGTAACCTCAACATTCCCACCTACCCCAATACCATTTACCCCCTGCTTACTCAGAATTTATCCATGCTTACCTTAAAAAAAATTTCAGCACTATCACCTCTCAAAGGGAGAGTTCCAAAGAGTTGCAACACTATCTTAAATGGATGACTCCCTATTCTTAAAAAAAAGCCCCCTATTTCTAGGTTCTCCCACAAGAAGGAGCATCCTTTCTATATGTACTCTGTTAAGACCCTTCAGGACCTTCTATGTTTTAATCAAGTCACTTCTTGCTTTTCGAAACTCCAGTGCATACAAGCTTAGTCTGTCCAAGTTTTCCTCATAAGGCAACCCACCCATTCTAACTATTAGTACAATAAACCTTCTCTGAGCTATTTCCAAAGCATTTACACCCTTTCTTCAATGAGGAAACCAATACTGTACAAGTACTCCAAATGTGGTCTAGCCAATGCTCACGTAACTGAAGAATAACCTCCCTACTTAGGCATAAAACTCCCCTAGCAATAAACAGTAACATTCTTAATTACTTGTTGATTCTGCATATGATTCATGCGTTGAATACGTTTTGAAAAAATGGACATTTTCACAAACTTCTACACACAACACATACATCCTCCATTGGTAGAATGTGATACAGGAGAAAAATCACCATTTATTCATTTAAGAGGAAGTTAGACAACATACAAAGGAGAAAGGAGTAAAAGATTTGTTGATGAGGGTGTGATGACGAAGGCTGGAAGCATATTTATGTGAAGCACAAGCTGAATGGCCTGTTTCAGGATTGTAAATTCTGTACACCATATATTATTGCATGTGAGAAAGTGATTGTCCTGAAGCTAACAGAGACAACAATTTCTGACTCTAAACTGAGTAGTACATGGGAATTTGCATGTTTAAATTCAGCATTAACTATCCTCAGTGCACTTTTAAACTGTCAGCCTTCTGAACCAGTGCTAACCTCAATAGCTCATACGTACAGACATTATTCAGAAGAATGTGCACCTCATGTAAAGCTTTACCCTAGTGTCCCTTTGACATTAGGAAATTGGGTCTTTGCTTTTGCACACATTTCAAGTGTACTCAACATGAAATTCATTGTTTTTGTGAAATTGACCTTGTAACGCTCTTTGCAAATTCAACTTCAATGCATTAACTAAAAGTTTTAGGGAGAACTATTTCACATTAAATATAAACAGAAAATGCTGGAACTACCCCATGTTTCAGCCAGCATCATGGAAAGACAGAGAGACAGGCAGAGAAACTGAGTTAATACTTTTTCTCTACAGAGGTTGCTTGACCTAGTGAGTATTTTCAGCACATTCTGTTTTTATTTCAGATTTTCAGCATCCAAAAGTATTTTGCTTTCCTGTTTTAGATTTATATGTGTTTCACCTTTCAGTTTTCTCAGTTATTGGATCCCTCGCGTGGCTGAAGAAATATTTAAGCAACCAGTTCATGTGTAGGGGTCAGAGAGACTGACCCTCTGGGATTACAAGGTGTAGAGCTGGATGAACACCTTTTTCAGAAGAAGGGTCTAGGCCCAAAACGTCAGCCTTCCTGCTCTTCTGATGCTGCTTGGCCTGCTGTGTTCATCCAGCTCTACACCTTGTTATCTCAGATTCTCCAGCATCTGCAGTTCCTACTATCTCTGACCCTCTGGGATTGTTCCTTTCCACTTTCCAGCTTCTGCACTGCACCTTGTTCCAGATAACCCATCAACATTGAGAAATGTTCTGCGTGCAATTCATTGTAAATTGGAATGTAACAAGTAGTTAGATGGTTTACCAATCTGATATTTATTTGAAATGGAACAGGTTGCAATTGTGCAGTTCAGCGATGATCCCAGAACAGAATTTCAGCTCAACTCGTACAGTGACAAAGAGAATCTTCTCAATGCTGTCCAGCGTATTAGATACAAAGGTGGAAATACCAAGACAGGTACAGAAAATTATTGTTTAGCATGAAATCAGAGAAATCACAGTGCAAGAGATCAGTAAGCGCATTGGTTCCATTTCAATGCTGATATAAAACTTATGCTATTTACTGTAGTTTCATTTCTTGCTATCCTCCCCGTATCCTTTCATTATAATGTCCCTTTTCAAATGGTCAACCCTGTTCTGTTTCATATGGTGTTTCATTGTCTGTCTAACTTTTCTGTGTGAGGAGGGAAGAAGTTCTAACTTATTCTCTGTGTTTCCCTGGTGTTAATCTCTGTTAACTAACTACAGTTGCAAGTTACATTTCGCTTCTATGACATCTGTCTACAAAAACAATTACAAATCCTGCTATAATTTTTAAGTGACCTTCATTATTCTTAACAACTCCATGTGTGTTTCTCACCACGATGAGCAGCTGAGTTAACTGGGCACATAGTCACTGAAGTTTAGAATGATCAGAGGTGATCTTATTGAGGCATGCAGGATTCTGAAGGGATTAAACATGGGAGAGACAGATTTTTTTCACTGTTCAGGGATTCTGAAACATTGGAAGTAGTCCCAGGATAAGCGGACAATCATTTAAGATTGAAATGAAAACAAATTACTTCAGTCATAGGGTTGTGAATCTTTAAACTGATCTATCCCAAAATAATGTGGATGCTCCATCAGTGAATAGATTTAAGGTTGGGATAGATTTAGGAATTGATGGATATGGAGAGTGGTTAGGAAACTGCAGTTGATGCCCAGGATCAGCCATGATCATGTTGAATGGCAGAGCAGGCTCACTGTGTATTATGGTCCGCTACTCCACCTATTTCTTGCGCCATGCTGAACATGCAGCATCGACTATGGTGACAGTGGAAGAAAAGTGATTGAAAGAAATAACTTTCATTTTTATTGTGCTGTTCATAGCCTCAAAGCATTTCCAGCCAATGAGGTACCTTGTTGAAGTGTAACCACTATTATAATTTAGGAAGCATGTCATATGATTTGAGCAGAACACAACCTCACAAACAACAATGATCTGATAATCTGCTTTTAGTGATGGTGACTGAGGGATAAATATTGGCCAGGACACCATGGACAACTCATATACTCTTCAACATTGTTGCCATGAGATCTTGTAAATCTTGAAAGTATCCAGCACAGGACAGGGCCATTTTGTCTATCATGCCTCTGCTGTCTGTCTGAAAGAACTGTCTAATTAGTCTCGTTCTTTGTTCCCACTTTCCCACTTAGCTCTAAAGTTTTGACCTTTATTTATTTTTTTAAGCACTGAGCCTGTTTTGACTCAACATAATAGGTGACAGCCGTTCTGTAGCTCACTTCGCAGGGCAATGCCCTGTCCAATCAGAGCCAATCTGCTGCTTAAAAATTTGTATAAAGCCTGCCACTTAACTGTCAATTTTCAGTTAATGGGTGCATTCTCCATGGCAACCTATACCAATCAGTGTGCACTTGCAAATTAATCAGTACTCTCCTTACTTGCAGTATAAATATCGACTTTCCCCTTGAATTGGTATTCTTGTGAATTGTCCTGCTAAGTGCAAGACAAAAAGCTTTGGCAAAATGTATCTTTTTTTAACAGTGCTTAAGTTCTGTACACTCCGACCACCATAAATAATTATCCAATTTCCATTCGAAAGTTGCGGTTGAATCTGCTTCTATCTCCCTTTCAGGTAGTACATTCCAAATGACAAAAACTCTGTGCATGAGAAAACAACCATCCTCCTCCCCTCCCTGAGATATTTATTCAAGTCCTTGACCTCTTGTCAATGGAAGGAGTACAGTAATCTGAAAGGGCAGACAGGCTCACAATTTAGTTCCTCACCTGAAAGACAGCTTCTCAAAATGTGCAGCACCCACCTACAGTATCTCTGCCGTTTGGAGAGATTTAACAGCTGTTTATCATTCCCTTATATCTATAAACACTTCTATTGTTGAATTTAACATCAGTCAATACGGGTGGGATCCTGTAAAATGATGCCTGGCCTATGTGGGATTTTGCAAGAAAATTATGCCCTTGCATAAAAAAAGCCTGAATACTGTGCAGCGAGCACAGTGTGGATTCTGTTGCATTGTAATCCTGCAGGACGGGCAAAATAAAATTACATTGAAGTTAGAAATGAAAATATCTTAGATATAGCAAAACCAATTAGGCTTTACTGTTTATTTTTCTCAAATTAAATGGCTGTTTAACTGAATTGAAGGGACTGCAAGGTTTTCATTTTGTTGAGTAAAACTCAATACAAAACTTGAAACGGGCCTCACATTACATGATGGAGTGCATCTTACCTGATACCAGATCCCCTTCATCTATCACACCTGTACTCGCTGACTAATGTTAGCTCCTGTTCCCAATGCCTCCATTTTAAAATTCATGTTCTTGTTTTCAGTTCACTCTAGGGTTTTGCCCTTTCCTCTTTTCCTACACACCTCCAAATTACCTCTGCTTCTCTAATTCTGGTCTTTTGTCTATCTTCAATTTTAATTGTTCATCACTGGTTGCTATGATCCAGAGCTCTGAAATACCCTCCTTACACTTCTCCGCCTCTTTTATCTCACTCACTTCCTTTAACACACTGAATAAATCTTTGACCAAGCCTTTCATAATCTGGCCTTGTATCTCCTCATGTGGCACAGTATTATAGTGCTCCTATTGGGTTACAGTGCTCCTATGAAGCATCTTGGGACATTTTATTATATTAGAGTTACTATATAAATGCAAGGTGTTTGTAATTAATTCCTTCTGTTAATTAATGCTGTTTTGTCTGATGTATTCAATAGACAATGTAATGGTGAAAAGGTTAAAAGTATTCATTGAGATGAAATGGTTAAAAGATGACTGCTGACTAGTTAAGAAGAGAGAATTGAATTAAAATGCGTAGAGAGAGAGAGAAAGAGAGAAAGAGAAAGAGAAACCACTTGCTGCAGAAGAGGCAATCATTTATCATTAGGACACCTAATTCCTTTCTCAAGTCACAAATTTCCTTTTGCAGTAAAACATGGTGATGATGATGCAAAACTTCAGATGTAATCATATTTGCTGTTGTACTTCATCATCTTTATATAGCCAGATTGGGAAATGCAAGAATTAAATCACATTTGGAGGGAAATGCAACTTTGTAATAATGACTAAAAAAGTTGAATGAGAAATTAAGTTAATTTGAGCCATTCTTTACTTGTGCATAGTTTCCACGCCTTGGTAAATTTCAGTGGATAAATAGTAAAGAACTTAAGAAAATGGAACTTGAGTAAGACATATGGCCCCTAAAGCCTGCTCTACCATTCAATAGAAATAAAGCAAACTTGCAGGATCCCTACACTGTGGAAGCAGGCCATTTGGGCCATCGAGTTCACACCAACTCTCCAAAGAACATCCCACCCAGACCTACCCTATCTCTTTCACCCTGCATTTCCTGTGGCTGATCCACCTAGCCTGCACATCCCTGGACACTGTGGGCAATTTAGCACAGACAATCCACCTAACCTGCAAACCTTTGGACTAGAGGAGGAAACCCATGCAGACATGTGGAGAATGCGCAAACTCCACACCAACAATTGTCTGAGGTCGGAATCGAACCCGGGTCCCTGCTGCTGTGAGGCAGCAGTGCTAACCACTGAGTCACTGTGCCACCCATCTTCAACTCTACTTTCCCATCTCATTCCCAGTTCCCTTGTTTCCCTTAATATCCAAAAAAATTATCGATCCATTTATTAAATATACTCAGTGACTGAGAATCCACAGCTCCCTGAAGTGGATACATGCTGTGAAGAAATTTCTCCCCATCTCAGCCATAATTGCTGCCATCAGTTCTGGATTCTCCAACCAGGGAAACAGCCTCTCTGCATCTATCCAAGCAGTCTAATTGTCTTCTATTTTTCAACAAGATCACCTCTCATTCTTCTAACTTCAGAAGGTATGAGCCCATTTTATACAGTCTGTCCTCATGGGACAATCCTGTCATCTCAGGACCTGAACCTTCCTTGCACACCCCTTGGAACATATATCCTTTAAGTAACAAAACCAAAGCTACACTGTATCCGGTATGGCCTCACCAAAATCCTGTATACCACACCAAGATTTAGTTGGTGGATGTTCTTTTGCCCATTTACTTGCCTTTGTCTAATATTTAAATCGTAAAGTTTAAATCAAAGCTGTTAAAGTTGATAGAACCTAAGTGGGCAATTGGAATAAGGATGCAGGTTGACTGTGATCTGTTTGGATGGGGCAGCATGCTCAGGAGGTTGAATGGCCTCCTCCTGATCCTGTGCTCATAGATCATACATCATAGATCATAGAATCCCTACAGTGTGGAAACAGGCCCTTCGGCCCAACAAGTCTACACTGACCCTCAGAGCATCCCACCCAGACCCATTGCCCTATACTCCAGCTACACATCCCTGAACAATATGGGGTAATTCAGCATGGCCAATCCACCTAGCCTGCACATCTTTAGACTGTGGGAAGAAACGGGAGCACCCGGAGGAAACCCACACAAATACGGGTAAATGTGCAAACTCCACACAGACAGGAGTTCCATAGTATTTCCAATATCTTCCTGCAAAATGATGAGATCAAGCACCAGGTTTTCATATTCCAGCATTTCCACCCATTGACTCTGGGAAATGGGGCAGTAGGCAAACGATATGCGCCAGAAGTAAGCACAGCCAATTGACTTCTCAAATTATACATCAAGTGTTTTTACTGTGTCCTTTCAATGTGTGGCCAACAATCCCACACTGTATCAGTCCTCCTGTCCACACTTAAATGGGAATACTTCATTATGATTTTCACGTAGCAGTGCACAGCAATGAAAGAATTGGATATTCCCGCTTAGTAAGGGCAACATACTCTTTCCTCACTCAGCTTGCACTCAGGACATACCAAGTACTCATATTTGTATTAATGTAAGTCTTCTGATAACTTTGGTGTTAAGTATATGGAACTGAAGGATACAGGATAAAGAGAATAAAAGCTCATAGACAAGATATGCATTTTGTTCTGTTCATGTATAGATCAATCCATTGTGCATTTGGACAATTTAAGATTTTGACTCCCTTACTAATGCTTGTGATTTGATTTCTACCCTGATTCATCTGCTACATGCTTTTCTTTGAATTCTCAGGCAGGGCTATCAAACATGCCAAGGATACTATCTTCACCGTTGAGGCAGGACTACAGAGGGGCATTCCCAGAGTCCTGGTCGTAATTACGGATGGTCGATCGCAAGATGACATTGACAAGATTTCCAAAGAGATGCAGATTGATGGTAATGGAGTAAAGTAGTTCTAGAAACCCACAATAGATGCATCACTCTATTCTAATCTTCACTGTGTGGACACTTAGGGATAAGAACTGTGCCCATTTGGGCCTGGCTTAGTGATGAACTTGTTTGAGTGAAGGATGCTTTGAAGAATGCGAGGTGATCTCATTGAGAAGTATAACATTCTTAGAGAGTTTGACAGGGCAGAGCTAGGAGGACATTTCTCCCCTGGTTGGAGAGTCTTGAACCAGGCACCATAGTCTGAGAATAAGGGATTGGCCATTTAGGACTGAATTAGGGAAAAGTTTCTTTATCAGGGTTGTAAATTTCTGGAATCCTCCACACCAGAAAGCTATGGATGCTTAGTCATTGAGTTACTAAAACCTCAGATCTGCAAATTTGTGAACATTATGGGACATGTAAATAAGGCAGGAAATTGGAGGTGATTTAAAAGATCACCAAGGATTTTATTGGATGGGTGGAGCAGTTTTGAGGAGTCATGTAGTCTGCTGTGGTTCCTGTTTCTTATTTTAGGTGTGATCACAAAAAGAACATTTTCCTTTGTCTTTCAACAATGTCATGGGATCTGAGTGCTTGCAATTGGCTGGCAAGCCCTTGAGAAGAGCAAATTAAGATATGGTCAAACTGAAATACTTGAGGTTGTTAAAGGAATGGATGGGGTGGATAGAATGAAACACCTTTGCTGAAACAGTGTAACAGAGCTGCTGAGAATCACCAGTGAAAGAGAGGTAGGAAACAAGTTGTGACTGTTCAATTAACATGTAACACAAGCTAATTGTTAATTTACTTCTCATATGGAATGCAGTGCTAAGAGAGCGGTGGGAACTCACTACTGTATCATAACAGGAAGTAGTTGGAGCAAAGAGTAAAGATACATTTAAGGGGAAGCTGGATAGGCATAAGAGCGAGAAAGCAATGGAGGCATTCACTCATGAAGTGAGATTAAAGGAGATTGGGCTGAGGCTAGAAATGCTGGCATGAATCAGATGGGCTGAATAGTCCATTTCTGTCCAAACATTCTGCAAGCATCAATAAGATCCTTTAAAGCATCCAATAAGGGGATTAAAACTAAAATACTCTAACATTGCATTGTATGTGTTACATTGACACTGCTAACGTTGAAGGAATTCCCAAACAATGTCAATCACAAACAGCAAGCTAGGTGCACATTAAGCATTTTTACAGTTAAGTATGGGCAGAAATATGTCGAACTGAAGCACACTGTCATATCTATTTCTGCTCCAGGTTACAGTATCTTTGCAGTGGGTGTTGCTGACGCTGATTACTCAGAGCTTATCAACATTGCAAATAAACCCAGTAATAGGCATGCGTTCTTTGTGGATGATTTTGATGCCTTCAAGAAGATAGAAGATGAGCTTGTTACCTTTGTCTGTGAGACAGCGTCTGCAAGTGAGTCACAAAAAATTAATCTTTCAGCCTTTCAACAATTTTTATTTATAATTAACATAGTGAAACGTCCCAAATTGCTACACAGGAGCTTTGTAAACAAAATTTGATGCCAAAACCCATTGGGAGATATTAGGTGAACTAACAAAGGTTTTGCCAAAGAAATGCTTTCAATAAGCATAAAAGGAAGAGCATAAGGTTGTTTTAAGTTGAAGCGTACTGAGGTAAGAATGTGGATGACTGGCCTAGAAAGTGATGCAATAGACAAGTCTGGAGGAAGGAAAGGTATAATCGATGTATGATTGATTTTACTTAAATTGTGTCTGTGCTGATGACTTGAAAACCCAGAGAGCCCTGTTACTAGTGCTATTGGCCTCAATGTTTCAAGGAATGTGTACCATGTCAGCTCATTTCCATGACCCCTCCCTGCCCAATGTGGTGGACAGCAAGAACTGATTCTGTACCGGGAAGTGCCATAATTGGTCTGTGTTCATGAACTATTGGTCAGCAACAACCCTATAGGTGTCCAAGTCATGTGTCTAAAACTGGTGTGACGCCCCTTGGTGCCTACAAATTGAGGGTTGAATTCCTGTATAAGAAGGCACTCAGCAAATGGTGAGTTCCTTTGGCCAACCAGCCACTAAACCTGTAGATCCATGAATTGGGGCTACCAGTGACAAGGAGAATTAAACTTAAATTACCAGTGCGCCAATGGTGGGGTGGAATGGTGTGCAGGAGGACAAGGAGCTTCTCTTTATTGTTTCATAGGATTTGAGCATCGCTGTCTGGTCCAGCATATCTTGCACATCCTTGCACGTGTCATTGAACTGAGAGACTAACTAGACCATTTGAGAGGACAGTTAAGAGTGAACCACATTAGCATGAGTCTGGATATAGGCCAGACCGGGGAGGATGGCAGATTTCCTTGCATAAAGGATATTGATGGATTGTTACAACAATTGATGACAGTTGTTGTAGTTAAGACTACTGCGACTAGCTCTTGATGGCCACCACATGTACCCCTCTCTCTCTCGGGATTCTCAAAAGTTTGCCCAGTACCTGGACAGTCCCAATCTGCTGCCCCTTGACTGGTGACCTGGCTGTGTGATGTTGAATGGTACTCACACACTGAACTGAGGTTTAAGATAACTATGGGCCCTCACCATCACTCTCATTAGCCACACTCTCCTTTCTCTAGCTCACATTTGCCATTCCAGCTCTTAAACTAAGACAGCACACAAGGTGGCTTTATCCTTTCACTGTTCCACATAATTTGATACTTCCAAAGAAAACTGACTGAATTACTTTCAGTTTTTCTTATGACAAAAGCCTAATTTGATCCAGATTTCACGATGTTTTATTATTGCCAATCTCACACTAATGATGTTTCCAATATTGGCAGCAACAGTGTGTCTCACATGCTGCACTTTTCAGACATTTACTCATGATTTCATCTAGTGTTTCAGATCAGCTGTCTCCGGCTGGGGCCACACACCACTCTATATGTCACAGGTCGGCTAGCCTAAATGAAAGAGAAAAATATGGGGAACATGCATTTCTGTAGCACCTTTAACATCCTCAGGCTGATCCAACCAGCCAAGCACATTGATGGTATTGTCTGTGTTATGATATAAGAAACACAGCAGCAAATAAGGCGCCACATTTTCACGCAGAGGGTGGTGCGTGTATGGAATGAGCTGCCTGACGAAATGGTGGAGGCTGGTACAATTACAACATTTAACAGGCATCTGGATGGCTATATGAATAGGAAGAGTTTAGAGGGACATGGGCCAAATGCTAGCAAATAGGACTAAATTAACTTAGTATATCTGGTTAGCATGGACGACCTGGACTGAAGGGTCTGTTTCCATACTGTACATCTCTATAATTCTATGACTCTATACTTATGATATTAATTCAGAGTGATATTGGCCAGAAAGACCCTTTCCTGTTCTTCTTTGAAATAATGTTGAAAGATCTTTTACATGACTTTGAAATGGCAGATGTCAGGTAGGAGTGCATGTGGACACCTCTAACAATGCAGCCTTCAATAATGCTGCATTGGGAGTGTCAGCCTGGATCTTTATGTTCAAGTCTGTAGAATGGAAATCAAACCCACCACTTTCTGACTTCGGGACATGGACGTTACCCACTGAGCTGTGGCTTCTGCACTGCCCTCCAACAGTCTTGAACCTTGTGACTGCTGCAGAATTGGGAGAACACTGAGCCTTTCACATTTGTGCAATTTGGTTGGGAAAGTGAAATCACATCTGGATATTAACGTGTTTCAATTCTTATATTTTCAGCTTGTCCATTGGTTATGCTTGGTGATAACAGTGTTGCAGGTAAAGGAATCATTACATATTTCATCATTTGTTGCAAATGTTGAGGGAAGTACATCACAATCTTTGTGCTGATCATCCAATGGCAGTAACAGAATTGTTAGAATCATTTCTGTTTGAGTAAATATGTCTCCGTTTGTCATCCATGTGAAAATAACCACATCAGAATAGAATCTTCACAGCTCCGAATAAAGCCATCAATTGTCCTAAGGATATCTTTTTCCTATGTAAAATTGAGGACATTTCTATTTTCTATACAGACCATGTAAAACTGATGCAAGTTAGTGAACAGATCTAATTTTATCTGTACAAAGGAAAATCTAATCTGTTGAAAACAGCTGAGCAAGAAAGAAGACAGTCACTGAGGAATTTCTTCATTCTTAATTCTGAGGTGCTAATTACAATGGACGACAAAGCCCATCAGTCATGGCAATAATTAAGTTTTCCAAATGAA
Source organism: Rhincodon typus (assembly GCF_021869965.1). Taxonomy (NCBI): domain Eukaryota; kingdom Metazoa; phylum Chordata; class Chondrichthyes; order Orectolobiformes; family Rhincodontidae; genus Rhincodon; species Rhincodon typus. The sequence goes on from NC_063335.1 coordinate 35,554,427, forward strand.
GATTTTAACCCTGTTGAAGAAAAGGCGTAGACTGGTTGGACCAAAGGGTCTGTATCCATGCTGTATGACTCTCTATAGCATCTTTCACAACTTTGGGATGTCCCAAACTTTGCAGTCAAGGAAGTATTTTTGAAACATAGGGCACTGATGTGATTTGAGAAGTATGGCAGCCAGTTTGCACACAGCAAGATCCCACAAATGGCAGTGTGTTAATGACCAGATGTTCCATTTTGGTGATATTGACAGAGGGATAAATATTGGCTAGGACACCAGGAATAAGTGTTATGGTCTCCTTCAAAACAGTGGCCCGCCACTAGAGTACAATATACAATTTGGTATAGTTCTGCAGTGTCTGTCTAGGAATTTTGTGCTCAAGACTTGAAATGAACTCGAACCCATAACATTCTGACTCAAAAGGAAGAGTGCTGTCCCTGAGCTACAGCTATTTATTGTGAAATTATAGTGTGTGTTCATCAAATAGAGGCAGTCTCTGCCCTTTGTTGACACCGAAACTATCATGTGTAAACTACGTGTTCTTAACTGTGAAGGCAGAAATAAAGTCTCATTGAAACAATGCAGATTTACTTCAAGCCCATCATCCTAGCAAGAGAACTTGTTGCAGAGAGAAAATCTGCTAGTGGATATGATGTGGGATATTCATGGTGATGTGTTTTCTGAGTACTGCGCAAAGTGTGTGTGACACATTTGAACAGTGTGATTGATTGAGATTATATTATCTGAAAATTATACAAGTTTCTGTACTTGCTTCCTCGCTACCAGAAAACTATTGTCTTTCACTTTTTAACAAAGCCAGGGTTCCTCTCAGTTTGACCAGTGGAGCTGGAATTGGTCTCTTTGAGCAGAGAATGCTCAGGGTGCAGTTTAATGTGGGAGCTCAAAATAATGTGCTTCTGATAATAGACAAGAATGCAAAACAGATTTCACTGGCAGGAGGGGAGGCAACCGAAGGACACAGATATAAGATAATTGGCAATAGGAGAGACGAGGAGAATATTTTTTAACGCAGTAAAGTGTTCTGATCTGGAATGGCCTGCCTGAAAGGTTAAAGGAAGCAAAGTCAACAATAACAATCAAAAGGGAATCGGATAAATGCTTGAAAAGGGGAAGTCTGCAGGGTGTGGCAGAGAAAGAAAGGGACCTGGTATAATTGGATCTAATATGGATCTAATATTTATTTCAAATGCTGTAAGATTCTATGAGGTCCAATCCATTTAACTTTCAAAGTTGCTTTGCCTGCTGATTTTTAGTAGCATTTTGAGTTTGTGCTGGAAATCCCCCATGTTTTTGATTTCTCACTTTACTTTTGTGGAGACAGAAGTCATTGCTTGGAAGGCAGGCAAGGGTAAGTCAATTTGAACATTCACACCTGAGTACAAATTGCACCTCTTTCAGCACCAGAAGCATCAGAACCCCCCCAACCCACCCCAAACTAAATCCCTATTCTCTGTCATTGAAGACTTCACAGAGATACACATGGGATTTGGCAGACAGGGAGAAGAAAAAAACATGTGAAAAAATGTTTTACAAGTTTCGGACTATGATCTGAAAACACAATTCATTGTTACTTGCAGGGTTTAAGATGATGGAGATGTTCGGGCTGGTTGAGAAGGAGTACGCTTCTGTTGAAGGCGTGTCACTGGAGACTGGCTCTCTCAATAGCTTTCCCTGTTTTAGACTTCACAAAGATGCTCTTCTATCACAACCAACCAAGTACGTGTTGTAATTATAACTGACATTTTGGAATGAAGGTTTCTCTGTAGCTCATATGTTTGTTACTCAAGACAAGAACACTTGATCCTTTCTAGCCTTTGTTGACTATTTCTGTCTTGTTCTAATGGCCAAGACATTTGGCTGTGAAATTACAAGGAGAAATTAAAACAATCTAACACTAACGTAAATCAAAGAACCGCAAATACTGGAGATCTGAAAGAAAAACAGAAAATACGGGTGATACTCAGGTCTGACAGCATCTGTATAGAATAAAACAGTTAACATCTTGAGCCCAGTGACTCTTCGTCAGAACTGAAAGCAGCTGGGAAGTGGTATCTATGCTGATGACCGAGGGGTGGGCTGGGACATTGAGAGGTGAGGGAGACAAATAGATGGAAACAATACCCAGAGAGAGGGAGAGAATTGGGAAGCAGACAAATGGATTGCTGATAGTGATAAATGCTCAATAGCTGCTAAATGGAAGTGTGAATAGTTGAAAATAAGTTGGCTGTGCTGGAAGCAACCCATATAGGACCTCGGCATGTGGGGATGGGTAATGAACATGGAGGGAGGTATTCATATTCTGAAATGGTTAAACTCAATGTTGAGTTCTGAGGGCTGTAGGGTACGAAGGTGGAAGCTGAGGTGTTGTTCTTCCAGCTTGCGTTGAGCTTTGCTGGAGGAAAGCAGCAGGCCCGAGACACAAATGTTGGTCAGGGAACAGAATAGTTTTTGACATGACAGGCAACTGGAACCTCAGAGTCATTTTTATGTATAGACCAGATGCACTGGAGAAACCGGGAGAAGGGAATGGAGTCCTTACAGAAAGCAGGACGTGAGGAGGTATAATCAAGGTAACTGTGGGAATTGGTAGGTTTGTAATGGATGTCGGTGGCTGGACTATCCCCAGAAATGGAAGCAGAGGTACGACAGAAAGGAAAGGAGGAGTCAGGTAGACCAGGTGAAGGTGAGGGAAGGATGGAAATTAGAAGCAAAATTGATAAACTTTTCCAAATCCAGATGGGAGAGGGAGGCTTGCTACAGTGCTTCAGTGGAGCTCAACATAAATTGGAAGTACAACACCTAATCTTCCAATTAGGTACCTTACAGCCCTCAGAACTCAACACTGAGTTAACAATTTGAGAGCATGAAAACCTCCCTCCATATTTGTTACCCACCTCCACATCTCTAGATCCTGGTCTGTATGGGTTTCTCCCAGCACAGCCAACCCATTTTCAACTATAACCCTTCCCATTATCACCTATTCAAAAATTATTATCCCCAGAATCCCTTTATCTGCTTCGCCAATTTTTTCTTTCTCTTTGGGCACTCCTCCATCAATTTGTCTCATTCCCTTTCCAAACGCACCGCCCCCCCCCCCCCCACCCCCCACCCCCCATCATCAACATAAATCCCACTTTTCCCATTTGCTTTTGGTTCTGACGAAGGGTCATTGGATTCAACATTAACTCTGTTTTTCTCCCCACAGAGCTGGCAGATCTGCTGAATTTCTCCAGTACTTTCTGTTTTTGTTAAACAAACTAATATTGTGTTTCCTGCAATCTAGAAAGTTAAGGGGTAACTTAATCAAAGTTGTGAAAATATTAAGGAGAATAGATAGGGTAAACTCAAAAACACTATTTCCATCAGTTAGAAATCCAGAACATGGTGGGGTTATTTAAACATAAAGTATAAATTATTTTGGAGTGAATTAGGAAACACTACTTCACACACATAATGAAAGAAGTTTGGAACTCTTCCACAAATGACAATTGATGCCTGATCATTAGTTAATTTTAAATCTGAGATTTTTGTCAACCAAAGTTATTGAGGACAATGGGGCAAATCAGTCTTGATTTCATCAAAATGGCAAAGAGGATTGAGGAGCTGATGTCATTTTATTGTTATGTCCCATCAAGCTGCTTATAGGAAAAGCAAAGGAGATCAGCAATTGTTTATAAACAGATGTGGTGAATCGGGATGCAAAATTGGATGATTGATTTTAAAATTCCTTCATTGAAGAAGGAAAGTCAGGAGCTGGAATGGGAAATGAAGCCAGATTATTGATCGAATGTAGAGGAGTCATGGAAGACAAGAGTGTGCAGTTTATGTAGTAGACTGTACGGTCATGTGAATTTAAATTCGATGATAGTGAAGTGAAAAAGTTTGTAGTTTGTTGACCACAGTTTGCTATAATTTGGGCTCTTTTCTTTAAAGAAGGGAAGGTTGAAGGACACCGCGATAGAAATCTTTAAAATTACAGAGGAGTTCAAGAGAGAAGATATCCTCACTTATAAACTAAGTTATAAATATAATATAGTAATTATTACACCTGAGTGGCAAGAATGTGGAACTTACACCCATGTAGAATTGTTGAGGCAAGTATCAGAGCTGTTATGTAAAGAACATAGCAAATAACATTAGGGGAAGCTGGATAAACATAAGCAAGATAAAGGATTACAATGGTACGCTAATCGAGTGAGATGCAGTAAGCTGGGAGAACGCTTTTGTGAGCTTTAGGATTGAGCTATTGTATGTTTCTGTGATGCATATTGAATGTAATTAGTTGTATATGGGTTACAACAAATCATAAAACTGAAATCTCAAATAATTGAAGATATCTCACGTCTTTTAGGCACAATCTGGGGGTTGTGTGCTGATAATGTTGAGGAGCAAATTTCAGAGGAATGCAGGGTTGTTTTAAGTTGAGTTAGCCAGGACAGAGCCTGTGGTGAGAGCAGTGACATTAGAGATGATATTAAAGTGACATGTCATTGGGTTCTATTAATTGCACTGTATGTTTGTCAGGAATGTCCACCCTGAGGGATTGCCTTCAGATTACACCATCACTTTCCTATTCCGCCTGCTGCCTGACACTCCACAGGAGCCCTTTGCCCTCTGGGAGATTTTAAACCAACATAATGAACCTCTGGTTGGAGTCATCTTGGACAGTAAGAGTTCAATATCCACTCACTTCCGTTTTGCATGGAACAGTATCAAAGTGAAATTGTTCTCAAGCCTTCAACTTTGGCGAGCTTTTAGGAGGGGGAACTAGAGATCAAATGTACGCTGCTCATATTAATATGCTGTGTAAGGAAAGAACTTGCATTCCCATAGCTCCTTTCACAGCCTCAGAATCTCCCACAGTACGATAAAGCAAAAAAAGTGTAGTCACTGTTGGAGGAATTGTAGCAGCCAAGATCTCTCAAATAACATGATCAGTAACCACTTTATTTTAGTGATGGCCACTGAATAGTCTAGCACACCAGGGAGAAATTACATTCTCCTCTTTGAAATATTGCCTTTACACTCTTTGGATGACACAAACGTGACCTTGATTTTAAGTTTCATCTAAAAGGTGAGACCCTGACAATTCAGCACTCCCTTAGTACTGCACTGGACAGTTAGCCTAAGCTCAATGCTCAGGTCTCTTGAGTGGGACTGTGAACCTACAATCTCGGACTGAGGTGAAAATTCAATCCATTGAGTCACAACTGACTCCTTGAACGGCACAGCAATATTGGTTAAAAATTTAAAATGTTTGATTGCCTCACTGAGTAAATACCCAGTAAGTTCTAATCATATCTTCAATTGTTTTTCCCTGTAAAGATTTTCTGTGAACTGTTATAAGCTGAAGGAAAGAAACCTCAATGTTTTTTGGCGTTATACCACAGAAGGAAGCCATTCAGCGCAATGAGTCCGTGCCAACTCTCTAAAGAGCAATTTAGTCAGGCCCATTCCTCTGCTCTATCCCCATTACCCTTCAAGTCTATTTCCTTCAAGTGCTCATCCTGTGTTCTTTTGAAATCATTGATCCCTGCTTTTGTCACCCTCGTAGAGCAAGGGTTCCAGTTCAATTGTTAATTGCTGTGTAACATCCCCCTCTATCACTTACCTAAAACCTTAAAGCTGTATCTCCTAATCTCCCACCATCAGCTAATGGAATCAGTCTGGCTTTGCCCACCTTATATAAAGCTGTCATAATTTTATATACCATTGTCAAATCTGCCATCAACTCCCTTTGCTCCAGCTTTTCCAACCTACAGTTGTAGCTAAAATCACTCCTGCCTGGAACCATTCTAGTTAATCTCCTTTACTGTGTCTCATGGGCCCTCATACCCTTCCTAAACTGTGGCAACCAGAATTGGATTCTGTACTGTAGTCCTAAGCAGAGCTTTACAAAAGCTCGGCATAATTGTGATGCATGTTTTACTCAATGCCTGCATTTTCTCAATTTTAATTGCTTTTTGTTTGCTGTGTTTAGATGGTGGGAAAACCCTCACTTACTTTAACTACGATTACAAGAATGAGTTTCAGACAGTCACTTTTGAGGATCCAGGTGTCAAGAAGATTTTCTTTGGGAGTTTTCACAAGGTCAGTGGGTGTAAACAAATGAATTGTCTGTCCTGGATTCGATGTCTGAGTTTCATTGCTGTTATTTCATCATCAGTGTTCCTGAAAATAAATTCAAGGAACCTTCTCAATTTAAGCATACTCCCAGTTTATTTTGCTGCCATTTGGTGTTCTGTTCTTTTGGGGAGTAATCTTATTTAACCTGATGTGTATACATCTTGTGAGACAAATTACCAAATTCTTAGAAGATAAAGCTATGCCAAATGTAAAATATGCTGTACGTTCTATGTAATCCAGTCTAATCCTGATGATAAATTATGAGGAAAATTGCACAAAATAAGGTTGTATTTCCTGGAATTTAGATGGATGAGGGATGACTTGGTTAAAGGTTTTAAGATATTAAGGGGAGCAGATATAGATAGAGAGAAACTGTTTCCAAGGAATTTGAGGAGTGGTGTATATTCTAAAAAATTAGACCATTCAAGACTCTAACTAAGAAACACTCTTTCATAGCAAGTTTGGGCCTTTCACCTCTGTATGCTTAAGGATTTGGGGATAGAGTAGGAAAATGGCGTTGAGTAGGATATCAGTCATGATCAAGTCGAACCAGGGGCTGTTATCTGTTTCCTACAAATTGGAATCAATACATGATCAATTAATGTTAAATCTGAGATGGACAGTTCTTTTTCAGGGATTAGGGATAGAAGATGAATTTGGGTATGTGGAGTTGGGTCACAGTTCTGACTGAATGGTGGAGGGCAGGCTCAAGAGGCTTACTGACCGTTTGCTGTTTCTGTGTTCCAGTTTTTGTCCTGTATATCCTGTGTAATGCTACTCCATATTCTTTTCCAACAGTTGCATGTGGTTATTAGCAAAACCCATGCAAAATTGATTGTTGACTGCAAACAAATTGGTGAGAAGGAAATCAATGCAGCGGGAAACATTAGCACCAATGGAGTCGAAACGTTGGGCCGAATGGTACGGTCAAGAAGCCCCCGGGGTAATTCTGCACAGGTGAGTGTCTCGGCCTTTTCTTCATGATCGCTTGCCTGAAAACGTGGGCCGTATTAACATGACTTAAGTATTGCAAAACAAAGTTAAAGTTTTTCAGACCGTTCTGAGGAAGGGTCACCGGACCCAAAACGTTAACTCTGTTTTCTCCTCCACAGATGCTGCCAGACCTGCTGAGCTTTTCCAGCAACTTTGTTTTTGTTCCTGATTTACAGCATCCACAGTTTTTAAAGTTTTTCATCTTGCTGTAATCAGGACAGACTTGCAAGAGATGACTCATCAAAACTGACTTGCAAATTTAGAAAGGGAACACTGATTTATTCAGCATGTATAGAAGGGTTGGCATGGAGATGCAGCAGGAACTAGTCACTGTTGATCTTAGCTGAGAAATCTTAGACCAAGCAGGTAGAAAGACTCTGATTGGCCACGGAGTTGCAATGGGAATGTAGCTGGGATTGGCAGTCTCCATGACACTTTTCTCAATGGAAAAATTACAGTGTGTGGATGAATTTATTTTGCCTACATAAATACATTTCCTTCATTATCTATTCTAATTGCTTTTGGAGCTGTTTGATTTAATTCTGAGGACTAAGACATTTGAGCTGTGTTTATGTGTGTGATCTGAGTCTCTGAAACTGAGAGAAAATCCAAAGGAGGTGCAATATTTGTTAACATTAGCTGTGACCTCAAATGTAATTATACCCCAGACAAACTTTGAAATCTAACACAACTGAACAGAATGCCTTTTGGTAGTTAGTATTAGCTGGAAACTGTGCATTTGTCGTGACATTTAAAATATGCAAATCACTATTAATGCAAGTTCCTCATAATACTTTTTAAAAATTATTTTGATTTTGTGATCTGGGCACCATTTCTTGTATGGTGGTCTACCATGAAACAAACATTTTTTAGAGAGAGACTTTCCATCTGGTGTATTTGATGTCTTCTAAAGAGTTACATCCTTTGTTGTGAAGACTGAGGCAGAAAAAAATTCCATTAACTATGATGTAGTGTATTAGATTTGCCCCGAAGAGAATGTTTAAGGCCTGTTTTATTATAAATATAGAGTAGGGAATACATAACTGTTTTATTGATGTGCACACTGAGGCAATAAAGGAATAATAGCTCGTCAGTCAGTGCCCTCAGTAACGTTAATGTGCCTCTGTGATACAATAACACAACTTAAAGTGCAGTTAAATAGTAAAATATTTCACACTGCTTCACAAGCATGTTATCAAAAATATGTTTGATACTGAGCCACACAAGGAGATGTTTAGACTGGTGGCCAAAATCTTGGTGAGAGAGAAGAAGTTGTAAAGTGTGTCTTAAAAGAGGAGAGAGATCAAGAGGTTTAAGTTGGGAATTCCAGAGCTTGGACACCAAGGAGCTGAAGGCACAGCCACCAATTATGGAGCAATTAAAATCAAGGATATGCAAAATGCCACAATTGAAGGAGCAAAAATATCTTGAGGTGAGAAAGCCTGGAAGACACAGAGGACCATGACCATAAAGTGTTTAAAAACAATGATAGTAATTTTAAAATTGAGGTCCTAGTGGACTGGGAGCAAGTGTTGCTCAATGAACATGGGGTGATGGATGAAGGGGATCTGGACTGAGTTAAATATGGCAGCAGAGTTTTGGATTACCTCAAGCTAATGTCAGGTGCATGATGGGAGACTGACCAGGAATGCATTGGAATAGTCAATTCCAAAGACATGGATGCAGGCTGCAGCCACTGATGAGCCGAGGCGAGGCCAGAAACAGTTAAGGTTACAGATGTGGAACTCAGCGATATTAGTGATGAGGTGGAAATGTGCTCAGAAATTCATCTCTGGGCGCAAAACAACTTCAAGGTTGTTAAAGATATAGAGATAGTGCGAACTGCTGATGCTGGAGAATCTGAGATAACAAGGTGTAGAGCTGGATGAACACAGCAGGCCAAGCAGCATCAGAGGAGCAGGAAAGCTGACGTTTCGGGTCT
>NC_063335.1:35563902-35598047 GCF_021869965.1 Rhincodon typus
TCAGCTTTCCTGCTCCTGTGATGCTGCTTGGCCTCCTGTGTTCATCCAGCTCTACACCTTGTTACCTCTGTTAAAGATATAGCTTAGTTTTAAACAGTTGTCAGAATTTGAAATGGCGTCCAGCAAATAGATTTTGTAAACATTGCACCATTATACAAACTTCTGCTCCAATCCAATTACTATCTGCCTAAACAGCATTATGCCACAAATCTGATATATAGTACTGGCCATAGCTCAGTGGATAGCAGTTTTGCCTTTAAGTTGTGAGGTTGTGCGTTCACATCTCTCTCCAGAGACTTAAACCCATATTTGAGGCTGACTGACGGTACAGTACTGAGGAAATGTTGCACTGTTAGAAGTCCCGTCTTTCAGATTAGACATAAAACCAAGGGCCTGACCAACATTTATCCCTCACCTAACAAATTAGAAGCAGTTTACGCAACCATTTACCTGGTTGCAGTTGATTGGATCTTGCTGTTGTAAGTTGACTACTGCATTTTAAATTGGCTCCTTCAGTATTGAAGTGATTGAGTGACTGAAGTGTTTTTTTTCTTTTCAATGTCTTTACAAATAAAATGTATATAAGTATGACAAGCTCTCATTTTGTTCAATTGTATACATTATGACTGTCTCTAAATCCTTTTGAATACTGATTGTGAATATGAAGTATGTAAATAATTTCACTACAGTCAATCTGTAAATTTGTTCTGCTTTACATTATTTCTCATTAACTGTTACACACCCCATTTAGATGTTAGCAGTCTAGTTCCAAAGCTGAATCTGAGGAATGAGTTTTCCAGTTTCACTTTGACCAACATTAATTTGGTTGTAGTTAGCCACATAAAGACTGTGGCTAGAAAAGCAGGCTAATTAATGGGTCACTTTTTGATTTCCAAAAGCTTATTCATCATTTACAAGGCACATGTCAGGAGTGTGATGGAACACTCCTCAATTGCCTGGATGAGTTGAGATCCAACAATACTCATGAAATCCACATTAATCCAGGATGAAGCAACCTGTTCAATTTGCACCACTTCTATTACCTTAAGCATTTATGCCTTCCACCACCAGCACATGGTGATGGCAGTGTGTCCCGTCTGCAAAATGCACTGCAGCAACTTGCCAAGGCTCCTTTGACAACACTTTTGAAACCACCTCCACCGAGAAGGACAGAGGCAGTGATGCATGGGAACACCACCACCTGCAAGTTTCCCTCAAAACTACATGTCGCCCTGAATTGAAAGTATCTTGCAGTTTTTTTCACTGGCAGGTCAAAACCCTGGATTTCCCTCAATAATGGCACTGTGGGTGTAACTAACTACCTGCAAAGGCTGCAGCAGTTCAAAAAGGCAGTTCAGATGCAATTACGTGAAGGGCAGTTAATGCTGGTCTTGACCGTGATGCGCAATAATGTTGTTAGACCACTAGACCATCAATTCTGGCATGGCTTTAGAACATCTGTTTGATTCACTGTTAACAAAACTCAAATGCAGAACCTTGCAAGTTTCTCAAACTGTTGATTTGACTCTGGGGTCACATGTTTTGGCTATGACTATTCCTGGAGTCACAACACACAATCTGAGATCAGTCCAAGTTGTTAACTTGTAAAGAGAGTTGTGTGGGATGTTGTATTACAACATTAGAATCTGGATGTTCAGCAAGGGTGATGTGTTTTGTGAAAGCTCATCTCGAAATTTTATATCCGAGAGGGGAAATTGACGTGGCCACATCCCTCCATTTGTGTTGGGGTGATTTCCATGAAGCCTGAGTAAAAAGGCAATACATCTTTGGTTTGTGTGTCATAAATACTTCCTCTGGCTTGAATGGGTACAAACCCAACTCCAGATCTTGGAGATTTGGACGTCACCATTAAATCCCCCACTGCAGAAGGAAGTGGGTCAATAGATTAAACTGTCAAATGCCTGAAACAGAGTCTGAGCCCATCAGACATAGGCCTATTGCTGTTTCTAGCAACATGGAGAAACAGATCACTTCCTAAACACATGTTTAAAGCAGGAACTCACAGTACAGTTGGGTTCCCTGTTTAAAATATTCTGTTGCTGCATAGGTTTCCCAGGAGTCTGGAAATGCAGTAGTGAGAAGAAAGCCAGAACTATTTCCTTCAGGAGGTTAACAGCCTTTTTTAGAGCTGCCTGTGGGCAAGGAGGAATGGGAATGGTCCCTCACAGGCTGTTTGAGGGAGCCTTATTAAATGTGCTGGATCTTTCACAGATGTTTACCTTTCATTTTTTTATTTTGATTTCAGTTTCAGCTGCAAGGATTTGATATCTCCTGTTCGACTTCCACTGCAAACAGGGACAAGTGTTGCGAACTTCCCGGCCTGGTGAGTAGGGAATCAAATAGCATCACTTTCTGTACGGGTACTATCCTTGGATTCCTAGATATTTATAATTTGGATTCAAGAAGATGGTTCTGTGCATGTGCGGGGTGTTTATCCAAGTCTTCCCAGTTATTCAATTGAGTTAGCCTCTTTCATTGTAATAACCTTAAAAATCAATGAACGGCTACAGAAAGAGAACAGATTAATAATCAGGCTAATAAGCACAAATGAACTTTTATGACATACATTGTGTTGAATGACCTGTGGGCAGAGCATATGCATTAGGTAATGGGGAACGCTTTGTTACATTCTCTACATACCTTGTTCCTTGATTTGATTGAAATTTGAGGCATTGCATTCCAGCCTTACCATCTCTCTGAATGCTATGTCCCTCCATTCAGGCCAAGCATAAAAAGGGTAAAGAAGCATCGGGACACATAGAGCCATGTTTAGTTTCCTTACTTGTCCCATTACCATCTCCTTTTGCCTTGCACCATCATCTCTTTTGTCGTAGAGTCATAGAGCTGTAAAGCACAGAAACAGACCCTTAGGTCCAACTTGTCCATGCCAACCAGATATCCTAAATTAATCTAGTCCCATTTGCAGCATTTGGCCCATATCCTTCTAAACCCTTCCTATTCATGTACTTCAAGATGCCTTTCAAATGTTGTAATTGTACCTGCCTCAACCACTTCCTCTGGCAGCTCATTCCACACATGCGCCACCCTCTGCGTGAAAAAGTTGCCCCTCAGGTTCCTTTTAAGTCTCTCCCCCTCTCACCTTAAACCTACGCCATCTAGTTTTGGTCTTCCCTATTCCAGGAAAAAGACCTTGGCTGTTCACCCTATCCATGCCCCTCATGATTTTATAAACCTCTATAAGATCACCCCTCAGCCTTCGACACTTCAGGGAAAATAGCCCCAGCCTACTCAGTGTCTTCCTATAGCTCAAACCCTCTAACCCTGGTCACATCCTTGTAAATCTTCCCTGCACACTTTCAAGTTTAACAACACCTTTCCGATAGCAGGAGACATCTTTCCTGCCTTTCGTCCTATCATAGAGTTTTTTGTCCTTTCTCCTTCCCACTTTCCCTGCCTCTGGATTTACTTGAAACCTGTCACATCTCTGACCTTCCCCAGTTCGGGTGAAAAGTCATCAAGCTCTTACACTAACCCTGTTACTGTCTCCACGCATGCTGCCTGATCTGTTGAGTATTTCTGGCAGTTTCTGTTTTGAGTTTCAATTTCCCACATCCACAGTAAATTGCATTTGTGATATTTCCAGTCAGTGATTTCATTAGAACTCATGGTGTACCTCCTTAAAGCTAGAAATTCATCCTATGGTGTGAAGTCCAATGTTGCACACAGTACAAGTCTGGTTTTAAATCATTTTACCATCATCTTGTGGATTCTGTATTCCATGTATGTAACACAATAGTTAAACTTGTAATGGAAATTCAGAGGTTTCTATTTGCTGAATTGTAAAAAAACTGACTGTCCACTGTTTTCACAATTCAGAAGCTGAATGATGCTGGAGTTAAGAATCCTCCAAGGGTTCCCTTTTGTGTGTATGTGGTCCAAGCAGGCTGCAGCTGTGAATTCCTGCCTGCCCCTCATTTCCTAAGCAGCATCTAAATAGAATGAGCTCGGCAGGCAGCTGCATTAAACAGGTTGTGTCATTAACAGCTGACAGAATGGAACAGGACCCCCAGCATCTGGAAATGTAATCCCATGTTATCAATGCAGCAAGGCATATTGGATGAGCTGAAGTTGTTGGAGGGTGCATGGGGAGAGGCTGACCAGGAGAGCATCGGAATTGTTCAGTCTGCCATTGGGAAACCAATTTGATTGACTATTTTGTTTGTCAGTGGGTGATCTCTGTATAAGTAAGAGAGGGCTAGCACACTCAGGGGCACATAGACAGATAAATGGTTTTGCCCTTTTGTTGCCAGTCATGGGTACCAAATGTGTGCTGTCAACTTTGACCTGACTTTTTGCTCCGGGTTACATCATGCGCAGTTGTCATCCCAGTAGTGTAGGCAATCAGTGAGATTGTTTTCAGCCTTTACAGCTCTAGCTGTGACCTGCAGGGCTCTAGGAAAAGAGCAGGGGAATGGCACTAATTGGATAGCTCTTTCAAAAAGTCTGCATGGGTACAATGGGCAAATTTTAAAAATTCTTCCATGGGATGTGGGCATGATTGATAAGGCCATCATTTGTTGTTCACCTTCCCTGTCCTGGAACTGAGCAAAGCACAGTTAAGAGTCAGTTACATTACTGTGGGCCTGGAGTCACATGTAGGCCAGGTAAGGTTGGCAGATTTCCTTCCCTAGTGAATCAGAGGGTTTTGCAACAACCATGATCATAAGTACTGAGACTAGTCTTCAGTTTCAGATTTCATTAATTAATTGAGTTTTTGTCTTGGCCTCTGACTTGCTGGTTCAAGCCACCATCTCACCTATGGCCTTTCTGCAATAAGGGTCTGTGAATAGCTGGAATATATGAGTTTTGCATGTAAATATTTTTAATCAACCTGTTCAGGCATGTTGTGAAACATAGGTAGGATTTGAAGCCAGACCTTCTGGCCCAGAGGTCATGACACTTTCTGAAGGCATTCTTAAGGCAGTGTATAACAATTTCCCATAATGCTAAGCTAAAGCAGTAACAGATTTCTAACAAAAGAAATGGCTGTGGTAGGGTGAACATATTGTGGCCAGATTCATCAGTCCTGAATAAATGTATATTGGGGACTCATGGAGATAAGGACTGAGTTCAGCTTTAGTCTCTGAGTCATTGCTTGCGTAGCATTGTGCATGTAGGAGAGAAAGAAAAACAAGTCCACTCATTGAGGAAATAAATCACATCTTGTAGGCTTGTGAAAATAACTTCCAATGCATTCCAACCTTCAAACTTCTGATTTTAAAGGATGCTGTTGTTTACAACAGGGAGAACATGTTTTATTGTTTCCAATAAAACTCCATAATGATTTATCTTATTTAGACTGTTACTTCCCAGATTTTCCTTGTGATTGTAAGTTAGTAACTCTTGTTGTTTTGGTAACTGCCAGAAGAACCAAAAGAGGGATAGGGATTTTTGTTTTGAGCAGTAAATTGATGTAATGTGTTGCCTGAAAGGACGATGGGAGCAAATTCAATAGTGACATTCGAAATGGAATTAGATAAATACTTGAAGGAGAAAAATTACAGGGCTGTGGGTAAAGGCAGGACTAATTAGGTAGCTTCTTCAAAGACTTGGCACATCCACACAATGGGTCAACAAACCCGTGGTCTCTTTCTGTGCTGCATCATTTTCTGCTTTGATGGGCATTGACAGCTCTCAGATGCCTTGTTCGTTGTTCGTGTGTGAATCTAGGGAGAGAACAGCAGCATTTTACTTTGCAATGGGATGGGGAGTGGGGGTTTTCTCCCAGATTTTATGTTGAATTTATTAAGGGAGTGCGGGAGAGGAGTGAGGGACAATTAGTTTGACTGTATCAAACTGTTACCTATTGCCACTGAAAATGCTTTCGGTGAAGGTTACAGGGTAGTGATTAGATACAGGAAACTGTAGTGACTGTAACGAGGTCAGGCAGGTGGACCTTACAGAATATGAGTTCACTGACTGGGGCTGTTAACCTGATCCAATCAGGGAGCCCTGGCTGACAGATAGAAACAAATGTGTTAGGGGTTCTGGTTACTCTAAGAGCCGGCTCTGTGCTAGCTGGGTCAGTCTCGTGTACTACGCATGTGTAAATAAAGGGTAACATGGTGATGGGATACCAGCCTTCTTGGGGTTATTTCAGAACCCTTGCCCACTTTTCCTCTCCATAGTCCTGGGACGGCTGAAACTAAATATACTCCACTTGTTGACATTGGAAAGTCACTACAACAAGTTGTGATCTGATCAGTCACATGCTGCTCAGTTTCCCCACACTGAATAGAATTACATAGAATTTATGCGGAGACAGGCTATTCAGCCCTGCTCACCCGAATTAATGTTAATACTCCAGGCAAGCCTTCTCCAAAACTACTTCATCTTGCTCGATGAAGTTATCTTCTTTTTCCTTTCTCCATTTTGATTGTCCAGCTATCCTTTATTCACCAGATCTGCTCCCTGTGTTAATGAATTCATTCTCATGACTCTGGGTAATGAGGTATCTCCTGAAATCCTTGTTGGATTTATTGGTGATTATCTTGTGTTGATCACCATCAGTTTCACACACCCCCATAAGTGGAAACATTTGTAATTTTAAAGACTTCTAACAGATCACCCCTCAGCTTTCTTACCAGAGAAAGAAAGCCTAACTTTAATCCCTTCATCCTGGCATCTTGTTGGAGCCTTCCCTCGTTCCTGCCCGTCCTTTTACAATATTCTGCTGTGTCACAGAACAGAAATGGACACTTGGTTAATTTTCCACTGGCATCGTATTTCTGCAGAGTGCTAGTTTTGTGATTTTTTTTATGAAAGGTAATTTTTATCGAGAGTTCAAAGTCAGAGTGATCTTGTAGACAAGCCTCAACTGCCTAGAGTACTTGGAGAAAAATGTCCAAGTTGCCCTGGCGTGGTTGTGGGGGATGGGAAGAGTGAATATATGAGCAAGAGTAGGCCATTCAGCCCTTCAAGCCTGCTATGACATTAAATAAGCTCATGGCTGATATGCTTTTAACCAAAATTCTGCGTTCCTGTATACCCCCAACTATCTTCTATCCCCTTGCTAATCAACAATCTATCGACCTCCAACTTCACAAATATTTAAAGATTCTGCATCCACTGCTGTTTCAGTGGAATTCCAAACATTCTCAACCCTCTGAGAGAAAAGTAACGTTTCCTCATTTCTGTTTTAAATGGATAATCCCTTATTTTTAAACTGGTTCTGGTATCTCTTACAAGAGAAAACATGCTTTCAACATTTACCTGGTCAAGTCCCGCTCGGGATCTTGTATTTTTCAATAGGTAAATCTGATTGCCCACTGTCTGAAGAGACCGTGTGGTTTTGAGTGGTCTGGGAGTGTCTATATTGTGATACATAAAGGACTGGATTTTATAGCTCACTCGCACACAGGAAAACAGATGGATGGATCAGTAAACTAGAATACTATTCCATTGTTGGCAAGTCCACCCACACATGCCTTGCCACAACTTTACGGTTGGAAGGGGTGGCAGACGGTGTGCTGCTCGTACCCCAATTGGGACCATTAAGTGGTCAGTGGCTTCTGTCATTTAACCCTGCAAGCTGCTGGTTCGTGAAAGGCATATTCTTCCCGGGTCCCTTTAGCAATTGAAAGCCCCCGCCCCATAATTTTGACTCCAAGTGTCTACTCTTCCTCCTCATCCTACTTCCTCGTCCCTGCCCTCTCCAACATGATTTCCCCCATGCATACATTGCACCAGCGCCTGACGACACCTACTTCTCTTGCACTTGTTAAACAGCCATCATCCAAAACATTTAATTGGGGTTTCTAGGGTCATTAAAATTTGCAAAAAAGAGAAAGCTCAAATTCATTGAAAAGCCCTGGAATTTGGGGAAGAATGAGCAAGAGTTCCAATGCTTTACTCCTCTCTGTAGTCATTTGCTTCACCTTGCAGGTCCCAGGTCCATTACAGCTCAATATAATTGTGACCCAAGAATCATTTTACATGGAAATTGGTGGGAAATTGTGTTGGTTGCATAACTGACTCACACTGCTAGATTGCCATGCTTGTATAAAACGATGAAATACTGAACTTGTGATTTTGTTTTTGAAAGAAAATAACAATTATGAACTGTATCAATTTGCCAAAGGAAAAGGTTGGGCAGCTGACTCACCTCCAGAGTGTATGCTGGGTGGGTTAGCTCACCTCGGTATATAATTCAGGCTAAGGTATCACTATCGTGGGGAGCAGACTGAAAAGTAAAGCCTGTCATTGTTCGTATGATTAATCACAATGTGATTTATTACAGAGGGATGAAAGCAATTGCCCAGCTCTTCCACATGCCTGCACTTGTTCGCAAGACAGCAAGGGACCACCTGGACCCCTAGGACCTCCCGTAAGATGCAATATTTGATTTGCAAAGCTTTACCTGGATAAAATGCAGCACTTTTGAACTCAAAAGCAGATCTTATTTGTAAAATTGTGGCCAGTCTCCTTTTTTGTTAATCCTGTACTCAGTGCACTTAGTAAGATATGCAGGATGATGGGTTTTATTAATCAGGGCGTGGAGTAGAAAACCAAAGAGATTTTGCTAAATCTTAGTAGGTCACTGGTTAGGCTTAGCCTAGAATATTGTGTCCAATTCAGGGCACTGTATTTCAAGAAAGATGTCAGGATCTTGGAGATGGTATAGAGAAAATTTCTGGAATGTTAGTAGGGGTGAGGGATTTCAGTTCTGTGGAGAGACTAGAGAAGCTAGGGTTGTATTTCTTGGTGCAGAAATGGTAAAAGGGAAGATATGATAGAAATGTCGTAAATGGGACTGATGACACTGGGAGTTGCTACTTTCTGGATCTGCAAGAACCCAACATATGACTGGAGGCACTTGCATAAAGTAGGTTGGGATGTCTAAGCATCAAGATGGAAAGAAATGACAATGATCCTTGACTTCCAAAGAAGGAGTGTTAAGAGATCAGCTTGTTGTGTAGTGGATAGAGGATGGGCTGCACTATGTGGACTTAGAGTGGAGGGTGGGGTTGCAGTGAGAATGGTCCGTAACATGGGAGCAGGTAGTTGCATGGATGTCCTCACTGATACCTTTCCACTGACTCTGCAGTTTCCAAGTCTGGCCTCAATCCAGCAGCCACACTGGGATCACAGCCCACACAAGCTACTGCTGCGAATGTGATTGAACTAAAGGAAGGTTTGCAACAATGAAAGGCTGAACAGACTAAGCCTTTACTCTCTAGTCAAAAAATACCTGATCGAGCATTTCAAGATAATTGAAGGGTTTGCTAGACCAGATTTAGAAATGAGATTTCCACATGGGCTAGAGTTTAAATGAAAGGATCGTAGATTTAAGGTGGTCACTAATAAAACCATGGAGAATTCAGGAGTAACTTTTT
Source organism: Rhincodon typus (assembly GCF_021869965.1). Taxonomy (NCBI): domain Eukaryota; kingdom Metazoa; phylum Chordata; class Chondrichthyes; order Orectolobiformes; family Rhincodontidae; genus Rhincodon; species Rhincodon typus. The sequence goes on from NC_063335.1 coordinate 35,573,280, forward strand.
TCCCCAGAGAGTAGTGAGAATGTGAGACTCTCTAACATAGGGGAATGGTTTAGTGGAATAGCATAGACATATTTAAGAGAAACTCAAGGGAAACTATATCGTAGATCGTGATCTGTGATATTTAAGAGAAGCTTGTTAAATGCAATTGAGGAGTAATAGAGGAAAAATTGATCAGATGAAGGGAGGAGTTTGTGTGGAATATGAACGCAGTTATGGAACTGTTGGGCTAAGTTACTGTTTATGTGCTGTGAGTTGTCAGTGTTATCTTTCTCCTTTCTGAGTATATTTAATGCTGTATTGTATTGTTTTCAACATTATATTGCAAACATTTTTTTTGAAGCACAACGTTTGAATTAGTCGGCGAGCAGTGTTAAGTTACATGCCTTGATGCAGACCAGAGGTCTACAGACAGTAAAAAACATGATAGGAACATATAAAATTGTTGAAGAAGCTACTCATTCCCTATCAGCGAATTGTCAGACAGTAATCCCATCAAGGAGAAATGTGAGCAAAGCTTTGGCAATTTATGTTTGACATTTGGATCCTTTGTGTCTTCACATTTTTTTTATTCAAAATATACTAATGTTTGATGATTTTTGTTTTATGGCATCACATCAGAATTCAAGGAATGTGACTTCTTGTGCAGTCCAACCTGGAAACTTAGGACAAATACCGAGAATTCGAAAGAAACTCAGAGGTCTGGCAGCATCTGAAGAAGAATCATGCCAGATTCGAAACACTAACTCTGTCCCATTCTCCACAGATGCCCCAGCTCTGCTGAGCTTCTCCAGCATTCTCTGTACTTGTGTTCGCTAGGCTGGACCTGATTTGACAAGAGAAGTGAAGGCTAGGAGAGAACAGCCTTTAAAATGAAGGAAGGAAGGCTTTGATAGAGTACAAAATGTTTCCATTTGAGAGATTAGAAGCAATGGTCATCATTATAAGATAATCATGAATCAATCCAGTGAAGAACTCAGGAGAATCAAAGTGAAAAGTGGACTACTACTGTGTTTGAGGTGAATAGTGTAGATGTATTTAAAGGAAGTTAAATAAATACCTGAGAGAGGTATGCTATAGTGTGAAATGAAGACGGCTGGGCAGATGCTCCACAGAGCTTTAGCAACAACATAGACATGTCTGGCAGAAAGATCTGTTGACATTCTGCCACTATTGTGTAATTTGAAAGTAAATATTGATGAGTTTGCCGTGTATTTCCAGTATTTTTTGTTTTTGTTTCAGAAATGCAGCTTTCACAGTTTCTTACAAAGACATGTATGATGTAAGTTTGCTCAGATGTCAATGTGAATGTGTATTTTACAGGGTGGCCCAGGCTTGAGAGGCCCAAGAGGAGTGAAGGGAGAACCAGGTCAAAGGGTAAGAGATCTCTTCATAAATATAACAGAAATACATGAAATTAATGGAGTTCATATTTTTCTCTTTTGAAAAAAATACCCATGTCATCAAAGGAACGGCAAGATTGTTCTACTAAATGGCTGTACTCCATGGGGTAAATATTGTGGTCATATCACAGACTTAGTCAATGCTTCGATGTTTGAGCACCAAACTTTGCAGCAAATTAATTTTAATAACTACTTAATTCTGCATCCAATTCTCTTGTTCATGTTCAGTGCCAAGATTTCAGCGTAACCATATGCACAAGAATGACAGCCTTCATCAATTACTTAACATCAATGGTTCATATAATGTATTTGTGTGTCTCCTTTTATTTTGTGATAGGGACCTGAAGGTCTCCGCGGTGAGATTGGACCGATTGGCCCTCAGGGTCAACCTGGCCCCCAAGGACCAAGTGGACTTTCCATTCAGGGACTTCCGGTGGGTTCATGTTGTTTCTCCATCCAGGAATGGATCGCATAGCAGCAGTTTTGTGAAATCAGCTTGATGTTCACTGAAGGCTTTTGAGGCTTTCCTCGTTAGAACTGATTGGGTGTGAAATTGGTCTTTGGGCAGCAAAGCAGAATAGGCTCATAGCCATTTGGTCTCCTATTGAATCTGGCTACTGGTGAAACTGGCTCATTCTGAGTTGGGTTTCATAGCAAATCAGGCTTAGTTTAAAGACCTTTTGGTCTCTTAGTGAATCGAGCTTACAGCCAATTGGACTTCTAGCTATAATAAAAACTGAAAATCCTGGACAAAGTAAACACTTCTAGCAGCATCTGCGAAGAAAGAAACAGTTAACATTTTGAGTCTGATATGACTGTTCAGTAGAACTTTGGATTCCTTATCAATTGGTTTTGTAGTGAATTGGGATTGAAGCTAATCAAGTTCCAATCAATCAGAGCTGTGGTGAATCACAAGTCCACTTCATTTAATGTGTGATCTTTTAAATGCAGCAAAGAATATTTGGGTTGGTGTAATTTGGAAACTGTTGATTTGACATGACCCTGATCCATACATCAGAGCAATTACGCTCCAGTTTTAATTGTCCTTACAGAGCATTTTATTGTGTTGTGCAGAATTAAATTATACTATCGTAATTGAAATTAAAAATGGTTCTGTGTAAAAATGCAAAATTTCACTGGAAATAAATCATGGAGGAAATACCTACTTATACCATAAATGTGTAATCAAGCTGAAGGTTCATGTCTGAATGGTGTCTTTATTAACCCTGTTAGGGCAGCGCTGGTGAAAAAGGTGAGAAAGGAGATCTTGGTCCCATCGGCCACCAGGTATGAGATTAAGTCATTGATCTTGTCCTATAGCATTTATTTAGTAATGTCCTATAGCATTTATTTATTAATATAAGCTATTTGATTTGTAATACTTCGTGGAGGTATTCCATTTATGTAACTTGCATCACGTTGAAACTTTCTTTCCACATTTTTGGAAAAGATTGATTCTGAACATGTACATTTCTGTGAGAATTTGTTTGATAGGATAAACCAATCGTGTTTGTGTTTGGAGACTGTCTTTTCAGAATCCTGTAGCTGCTGGCACCTGATTTGAATAGGAAATATTTCTGGTCTCATTTTACAGAAGCTGCTGTACTTGTTTCAACAAAAGCTGTTTGCGATTGCTATAATAAAATTATTAAAGGGATAACTGACCAGCAAGTTGGTAAATGTGGTGTAATCTGTTTGTAGTCAATTTTTATGTAACAACTTGCCCTATCCTTCCTTAAAAAAACAGTATCTTGTGCTCTGTACAGTAACAGGACTCCAGTGTCGTGCTAAAGTATGTATCAAAACATGGCTCATGCAGCTAAACATTATTTGTGCCTTCATGTAATATTAAAATAAGCAAGGCACCAGCAAAACAATATCTTATAGTCATCAGAGTTAAAAGGATGTGTCTACAAGTCCCACACCAGAGACATGAGCACAAAATCCAGATGGCCCCTGTGAACGTGCAGGACAGAGGCAGTACTGTCTTTTGGAAGAGCTTATTAAACCAAGGACCTGCCTACTCTCTCAAACTGGTAAATTAAACCTCAAGGCATTAGCTTGAAGAAGACAGGGGATGACTTTTCTTGAGCCTTGGAAAATAATTATACATCAATGAAAAGATGATCTGGTCATTTATCTCTCCTGTTTCTGTGAGCTCGTTGTGTGCAAATTGGCTGTCACGTTTTCTATAATACAAGAGTGACTATTCCTCAAAAGTAGTTAATTGACTGAAAAAAGTATTTGTGATATTCAGAAGTTGTGAAAGGTGCTGTATAAATTCAAGTCCCTTTTATTTTTATAATGTTCTAAGACTCTGTGCACATTTCATCTCAATTACTTTGGAGTTATAGATAGAAAGAGCTCCACATTCACATTTTGTTTTAAAAGTTATGATTGCGATCTTTATCTTCTCAATGGGACAGAAGGAAGTAATGCAGCCATATGCATGGTGTCCATTTCAAAACCAAGTGTCAGCTCCAGGGTAAGGGAGAGAAATCATGGGCCTTAGTGCTTTGCTCATCTTTGGGCCCCTTATTCTCTCTCTCCCCATCTTCACTTTGACCCTCCCCCTCACATTCTTCAAGTGCCCAGATTTGGGAACCATACTCACAGTGGTGTAGAATTGATTTATTAAAGTTTAGCAAATATTTTTGCTTTTGTACTCTCTGAAACCTACTCAACCTCTCCTCATAGGGAATCTCTCTATACCAGGTATCAGACTAATGAACTTTCTCTGGAGAGCCTCCATTGTCAGTGTATCCTTCCTTAAATAAGAGGACTGAAACTGTTCACAGCATTCCAGCTGTGGTCTGACCAGTACTTTGTATAGTTTAGCAGGACATCTCCTTTCATATTCCATTCCTTTTGAAATAAAGGCCAACATTCCATTTACCTTCCCTATTACCCACTAAACCTGGAAGCTAGCTTTTCATGATTCATACACAAGGGCTCCCAAATCCTTCTATTCTGTGGCTTTCTGCAGACTTTCGCCATTTAAATTCAGCTCTTCTATTGTTCCTGTCAAAGTGTATCGCCTTACACTGCCGCATATTAAATTACATATGCTAAATTTTTGCCCACTCACTTAACCTCGCTATATCCCTCTGTAGACACAGGGGTGAGATAAGGAAGGAGCCATCAGTCTTTGGATACCATCAAAAAGGAAGGCATCAGGGCATGTAGGAGGTATAGTTTCGAGAAGCAGGGCAGGAGATGGTGGCGGGTCGGTGGTGCGGATGTGGTGAGGATTGGTGAACAAAGTTAAGGACTCAACTGCTATAATGGGATACCCTTAAGAGGATTGGAGCAGGCTGGGATGTTGTGTCCAAACAGGCCAGGTCTCCCACTGTAGAGGAGATCACGTTGTGAGCAGCGAATACAGTAGACTAGTTTGAGTGAATTGCAGGTAAAGCACCTGGAAGGTGTGTCTGGGGCCTTGAATGCTGAGGGAGGAGGTAAACGGGCAGGTGTTGGGAGTGGAGGAGGAGTGAACCACGGTGTCGCAAAGGAAACAGTCCCTGCGCGAGGCTGACAAAGGAGTGGAGAGGAATATGTGTCTTCTGGTGGCATTCTGCTAGAAGTAGCAGAAATAATGGCTAATGATCCTCTGGACGTGGAAGCTGGTGGGATGGTAGGTGAGGACAAGGGGGACTCTATCACTGTTGCAGGACAGAATAGAGGGGTTGAGGACTGAAGTGTAGGAGATCAGTTGACATAACTGAGGGCCTTCTCAGCCATGGTGCTGGGGATTCCTTGGTTGAGGAAGAAGGTGGACATTTCACAGGCCCACTTGTAGAAAAACAGATGCGATGGAGATGGAGGAGTTGGGAGAATGGAATAGAGTCTTTGTAGGAAGCAGGGTGTGAGGATGTATAGTCAAAGGAACTGTGGGAGTCGATGCATTTGTATTGGATACTGGTGGCCAACCTATCCCTAGAAATGGAAACAGATGTCAAGGAAGGGAAAGGAGCAGTCAGGGATGAACTAGGTGGAGGTAAAAGCAGGGTGGAAATTGGAAATGAAAGTGATATATTTTTCCAATTCTGGATGAGAGAGTGAGGCAGCACCGATGATGTCTTTGATGTATTGGAGAAAGACTTGTGGGTGGGGGCCCAAGGAGGACTGGAACTAGGAATGTTCCACCTAGCACACAAACAGACAAGCATAACTGGCGGCCATGTGGGTACAGTGGGACCCATGCAGGCACACTGGGCGTCCATACGGGTACTCAGCTGCTTCACAAAGGTGATGCAAAAACATGCCAACTGGAACTTGGATTGAGAATTTCCAAATCAGTTGCTAATAAAGCCCTTACAGCCAGCAAGAGCAGAGGCCTTCTGTCCCAATATAAAGGCTGGATTGAACATGAATGCCAGATATTCCAGTATGCCCTGGAGAAAGAAAGAAAACTTATTTTTATATAGCGCCTTTTAGGATCACAGGACACCCCAGTGGGTTTTAGAGCCAACAAATGGTTACTGTTGTAATATAGAAAACATGACAGCCAGTTTCCACACAGCAAGGTCCAACAAACAGCAAACTGATAAAAACCTGACTCTCTGATTTTTTTTATTCCCTGTATTGAATCATATAATGGTTTCAATGTAGGTGAAGCCAATCAGCTTCTTGTGTCCGTGCTGGCTGTCTGCAAAACCAAATCACCGCGTCTCATTCCTCTATCTTTTCCCTATGTTTTTCATCCTTCACAGGGTCTGGGAATGTCAGTCTAGGTTCTTTACTCATGTCTAGGAGCAGGACTCGATCCCACAACCTTCTAAGTTAGACACAAGCAATCGGCAACATCATCTAATTGTTTGTCTTTCTCACATGCCAGGGGATGCCGGGAGGGCAAGGGAGACCAGGACGTGATGGTTCACCAGGTCAAAGGGTAAGACTAAGGAAGCAGACTTGGTGTTCTTCCCAGATAATACATGTCACTATACGTTACCAAGTCAACATTGTAGTCCTTGTGAGGTTTGAGTAATGAAATGGATACGTGATCCTGTTTGCTGGTCGATCATTGTAGGAATGTCTTACAAGAACCCTTAACCCAGAAAGCTTTGGAAACAATGGAGGTGAATTTATAGCCTCGAACTTTGGGAGGCAATGCAAGCCAATTTTTAATAGGGAATGAATGGGAAAGGAAGTCAGGTTTTGGGAGGTATCTGTTGCTAATCGTGCTGCCACAAGGGTAAATTTCACCCTGTACAGTTTTGAATTGAACTTGTTACCATTGGTTACCTTTCAAGTTTTAATATGACATTTATGCGTGTAATATTCAGATACAATATTAGTTTGTCAACTGATTTTGGACAGCCATTCCAATCAGATAGAGTTTTAGAACATTTTAATGGCTCTGTACATATGTCGGTATCCTTGAAATATCATTACATAGCACCTTATCACAATTGTTTTAAGAAATAGAAAGTAACTAATGATGATTATTTTTAAATGAATAAGCTCAGCAGTAGTGTTTTTCACACCTATGTATACACATATTCTCAGGATGTGCATGGGGGTGTGCCAAAATCAGTAGCCTTCCCCTTCCCTCAGTATGTAGCAAAAAATAAGGGTCAATTGAGTTGGTTAAACGCTCAGTTCACTGAGATATAACCCTTTCTACAGTATAATACAGTTGGCACGAGCAATTTTTAAGCAAGATGGAAGAAGTCGTGCTGTAGTTGGAGGGTTCCCACTTCCCAAGCATGCCAACTCCCTATGAAGACAGTACCTCCCTTCTTTTGTAACTTAGTCATCTTCAAAACCTAACGAACTCCCCCTCTCCAAAGTGGGCAAATCCTCCAAGGCTAATGCCCCCTAAATACCTGGGTCCAGGTTTCCTTTGACCCCCCTTCATTGGAGCTACCTGTGTTCCCAGCGTCACCCAGCGTCACGGTGAGCTCTAGATTGGCTGACTTCTCCAGAGGGAGAGGCAGAAATCCAACTCGCTAGTACTTCCTCACCTCCACAGCACGTTATAGCTGCAGGGCAGGTTTCTTTCTGGTGCCTGAATTTGCTGTGGATTTTTCTTCCATGGTGTGGAAGCAAAGAGCCTGCTCCTACCCAGCAACTCCAAGCCCCACCCATCCATCTCTGTCATATTCTGTGCATTTGTGTGGCATTCAGTCTTTAAAAAATGACCCCAATTGGAACTGTTGAGAAAGCAATGGACTCATCAGGAGGCTGTTAACTTTTGTCTGACTTGTTTTCAAATCATATAAACTTTAAAAAATTCAATGCAATTCATATTTTTCAGTAATGTTACATGATAAGGACCATTGGGTCTAATGCTAAGGTATTTCTTTAAGATTTTAATTCACTGTACACTGCCCTCAAAGAACAGATGATTAAGCCAGTCACTGATAGAAAGACATCTCAAACAATTAAAGAGGCCTTGCACCAGTTAAAACTCACTCTGAACTCCATGGCTACCATTGCTGCCTCAGAGCTAGTGACGCCAAATTCCTATTGGGGCTGTGACCCACTGTTCGGGAGCTCCTAAGTTCTCGCCTCTATATTTCCAGTAGAATATTTGAACTCAAACAATGCTGCAGTCATCCAGGGAATCACTTTGAAATCAGTAGAGATGTACGTTGGGAAGGGTGTCTGATCTAATATTGTCTATTTTATAGTATCAGCAAAACTTAAAATCTGTCTGTTCCCCTCCTTCACCCTACCCCATACCACCCCTCTATGTATTCTCAACAACTTGCATTTATATCAATGTAATAATACAGTCCAAAGAGCTTCACAGACATGTTGTCAAACAAAATTTGAAACTGTGTCACTTTAGGACTGTTTGGTCAAACATAAGGTTTACGAGCAGTGTCCTGAAGAAAGAAAGCCAAAATGATTTAGAGAGGCAATTCCAGCATATGGAGCTACAAATGGTGGAGTGATAAACTCAAGATTGCTGAAGTGCCAGAATTGAGGGGCGCAGAGATCTTGCAGGATTACTGGGTTGCTTCTGATTATGAGGCAGGAGGATGGCAAGACCATTGGAATACCTGGATAAGAATTTTAAAATCAAAACATTCTTAACAAGAGCCATTGCAGGTCAGCAATATTCCTGATATAAAAAAAATCAATGAATCCATTCGCAACTCTAGCTGAATAAGAATACTTGGTAATTATGGATCATGATGGAGAAAGAAAATCATTCTAGTGATGATTCATGATATACAGCAGTTAGAAATGTTGCAGAAGATATTGCAAAAGAAGACTTTGGAAGAAAGGCGTTTTTAGGAATTTCCTCTCCCGAGTGGAAATTCATGCACTGGGAATGTTGGGAACTATGGATTATTGTTCAGATTGTACAATATTTTACCTATTAAAGTTGATAGATTACTGAGGTCCCCTAACCATGCAATTAAGTTCCTGATATGAATACAAATCCCACTTCCCATTCCAGAGACTTGGGCAGAGAATCCCAGTTGATCCTGTTAAGTTCCAGGTGGAATGCTGCACTGGAGGAGGTACCATCTCTTGTATAGGGAGTTAAAACAGACATGTGTGTTGTCTTGGGTGAACAAAAAGATCCCTTGGAACTAGTTGAAAGAAGTGCAGTGGTAGGGGCTGCCTTTGTGTCCTGGTCAACATTTATCCTTTGACCAAAGTCACGGCAGAAAAAAAGCAGTTAATCTGGACAGTACCCCATTAGTGTTTGTGGTATCTTGTTCTGCACTAAATTTAGCTTCAGTGGTTCCTCTGTTTACAGCTGTACAGCTCCATTTACAGCTGTGACTACACTTCAAAAAGTGCATTAGGGCATTCAACTGTGCTATATAAATGTAATTTGTCATCTGGAGAAGAATTTTTACCTGGAACTTAAGTGAACGGGTTGTGACCAGGAACATGTGTGTGTGCAGAAATACATATTTTCAAACAATAACAAAAAAATCTCTCTTGCTTGAATCAGTAAATAATCTATGAAATCAACTTTTGATCCAGGGTCCTGTTGGTAAAGATGGTCCTATAGGATTACCAGGGCCAGCGGGGCCTGTGGTAAGTACATTTGCATGCTGCCCTGTACAGTGGCAAGATTTTGGTGTTTAACAATGTCGATTTTTCAGGGTCGAAGAGGTACGGACGGTCCACTTGGACCACCTGGGTTTCCAGGTAGGAGGGTAAGTTATTTTTTATGTGCATAGTGAAGGAATGTTGACAGAAAGTCCCAGGAACCTCATGCACCATTTTCATTCTACATATCAGGCAGCATGCTCCCCAACCTCATTGTGTACAGGCATTATGTAATTCAGGCTGCTAATTTATAACCGTGTTTGTCACTTAAAAATTGAGCTTTTATTTTGAATAGCCACATGCATTCTTTCACCCAGAAACACAGCTTTCATTAAAGTGGAAGAAAATTCCTTGACTTATTTTTTGCCAGAATGCTTTCTGCTTGTAGCTGCAGATTTTTTTTGGATTACGCAGCGTCAAAGTATTTTTTTCTGCTGTAGACAGATGCACAAGACAAACACGAACCCAAAACAAAGCTCATTCAGGCTAACTGGTCTACAAAACTATTCTTCTTTGTTGCCCACTCCCATTACTCTTTCCATATTGACCCCTTTGGCGACTATTTCATATGCTCACTGTAAATCCATGTGTTTTCCCTGTCCTTGAGCCTGTGCTATACTTATGCCATTCATTTGTACTTGTGCTAGATGGCTGCAGAAATTCAAGGAGGTAGATTAATAGGATCTATGCAGTGCAGAAAGAGGCAGTTCAGCCCATCAAGTCTGCATCAACCTTCCGAAGAGCTACCCACCCTGACCCCCACCCTAGCCCCATAATCCTGCATTTACCATGGCTAACCCACCTAGCTTACACATCCCTGAACACTATGGGCAATTTAGCATGGCAAATCCACCTAACCTGCACATCTTTGGACAGTGGGAGGAAACCAGAGCACCCAGTGGAAACCCATGCAGACATGGGGAGAATGTGCAAACTCTACACAAGGCTAGGATCAAACCTGGGCCCCTAATGCTGTAAGGCAGTAGTGCTAACCACTGAGACACTGTGTTGGTGGCTCAACACCATCCTTTTAAAAGTAATTGGGGATGGGCAGCAAATGTTGGCATTAACAATGGTGTCTACATGCCCAGAAAAGATAAAATTTAAAATTACCAGTTACACAGGTTTGACAAGGTAAGTGCGGAGAGGCTGTTTCTTTTGGCTACAGAGAACTAGGGGTCACAGTTTCAAGTTTAGGGTGGGACCATTTAGGACATTGAAAAGAAAAATCATCTTCTATAAGCCTCTAATGCCTGCTTTGTCGTTCAGCAAATCTCTGGAATTTTATGCCCCTGAAAGCTGTGAATTCCCAGTCTTTAAGTATGTTTAAGACGATATCTATAGATTTTTGGATCCAGAAGTATTCGTGGGATATTGGGATAATACGAGAATGTGATTTTGAGGCCAAAGATCAGCCAAGATTTTATTGAATGACAGAGTAGGTTCAGAGGCTGAGTGGCCAGCTCCTGTCATTACTAGGTTCTTTACATTACCCCTCTTTTTTTAATATGTGAATTTACACTCTCAGTATAGAGTGCATGTTAAAAGATTTTACATGCCAGCAAGACATGCTTCAAACCATGGCACTGCATTTGTGTCACATTAATTTCAGACCCAAAGTCTTTGAACTTAACCCTTGTGGGGGAGGTGGGGTGCAGTATAATTTCTGTGCCAATATCAGATTATAGTCGTGGCATAGATTAATGTACATTAATACACAAAACTACAACATTTACATTAATACTACTTTGCTGATGTTATACAAAATAGTTACAGGGATACTTTACATAAAAATTAGGGGCTGGACTAGGGTCATTCACCCTCATGAGCCTGATCCACTGTTCAGCAAGATCATGGCTGATCTTCTAGCACAACTCCCACTGTCCCAATATTCCTTAGTTCCTTTTGTACCAACCTGGATCTTGAACGTACACAGTGTCTGAGCATCCAAAACTCTCAGGGTTGCGGGGAGGGTAGAGAATTTCAAAGATTCACAGCCCTTTAAATGAAGAAATTTCTGTTCATCTCAGTGCTAAATAATTAACCCCTTTATTCTAAGACTGTAACCCCATGTTGTAGATTTCTCAGAATCATTTATTTCAGCAATTAACCTGTCAAGCCTGAGATATCATCTTATTCCTCCAAACTGCAGGTTTGATTAATTCTAGTCTGATTAATTTCTCTTCATAAAACAAGCCCGTCATCACAGGAAACAATCTAATGATTCTTTATCATACTCCCTTTAGAGTAAAAAGCCCCTTCTTAGATAAGGAGACCAAAGCTACACAAAATATTTCACTGTGGCCTCATCGATGCCCATCATCATTCTTCCCACTTTTGCCTTTACCGATCCAAAGAATTTTAGAAAATTGAAATTAATTCCCTCCCAGCACCATCCGCCCCGTATTCTGAGATGTATAATCATGTGACCTTAGCAACTTTTCTTTTTTTTCTCTAGTACGTTCTTATTCAAATATTTATCAGAATGTTCACCTCTGTGGCACCTGCCAAAGGGAATCTTTTGACTGTCACTTACACTTTTTTCTAAAATTAAATTATTTACTGTAAATGGGCCTTTATCCCTGTTCACCAGTGTGAATCTAAAAGTAGCAACGCCTGGTTGCAAAAGTAGCATGTAGACCTGATTAACATGTTTGTCTGCAAACTGCCTTTTTGGATAAAAATTGGACTCACTTCCCAGATTAGCAATTCGCTGAACTGTTACACAAAGACTTCCTGGAGCAAGTGTAGAAAATTATTTAGAAATTATGTTGAAAAATAATCATCTTATTGTAACATTTTATCAATCACTTGACCAAAACAGTGAGACAAGTGATTATTAAAAGTAGATAGCATCTTACTTTACAAAGTAATATGTTGAGGTCACTGGAGACCCTGTCACTGACTTTAAATGCAGGAATTTTGAATGCTTAATGTTATTTGCCATCATTAAACCTGCTTGCCATTGCTGCCAGTGACTGCATGAACTTGCATTTCACCAGAAGCTTCCTAATGATATTGTTTACATTAACCACTGAGCGGGAAATACTGATCATCTTAGTGCCTTGCATATCTGAATTCTTCCTTTCCCAGGTACTAGTGAAGGGACATAAAGTTGGGGGTTGTGATGTCTTACTGAAACCTGGCTCCACATTAGACTATATCACACAAAGTCTAAATAAACCTCGCCAAGAAAATCTAGGTTCCGTGCAACTTTCATCTGTCACTTGCTACATCGTAGGAGCATAATATTGCTGTACCTCATGCCCTTCCTAAAGTTCCTGGATTTAAGGAATTGCCCTTTGGAGAGTGCAGCTGTGATTTGGTCTCCCCTGTTTCACAGCTGCAGTGTAGTACAGGTTTCCTTACTCAGTGTTGGGGTGCTGATGAAAGCTAAATACCACGTCACATCCTAAATAAGGAGCAGAAGTAAAGAGGTCTCCCAAAGGAAAGACGGAGAAGGGTCATAGGAAATGTAGGAAATGGTTTAATATGCTTGTTCAGCCTGGCGCCTTGCTCAAGTTGGCTATATGTAAGTATGTGAATGAGTTGATTTCTTCATTTCCTCATAATTTTCATATTGTATAATGACAAACTATGGAGGATCTCTGAAGGAACTCATCGGGGCTTGACATGATAATCTCTTAATCATAGCAAACAGTCCAAACTGCACATTGTGCAGATCTATTGGGCCTTGTTATACTTAGCTACCATTAAAATGTTTGTACTTTTAGCCTGGATACTAGATATATGAGAATAAAGCGCACATAATGACAGTAGGCATAAGGGGAAAATTTTGAGCATTATGCCAATTCTAAAGTATATATGGCTTACATATTTTATTTTAATATTCCTGGTGCCTGTCAGTTGGTTTACAATTTTACTTTTCTGTTTTGCTTTGTCTTAACATCACTGATTCTGATTTTGTATTTATTTAAAACTAATTTTACAAATTCGTAGAATGAGATAGCTCAGAAGCAGTTCATTCAGTCCATCACGCCCCAGCTGCCTCTTTGAAAGAGCTATCCAAATAGTTTGATGCTTCTGCTTTTTCTGCCTTAACCCTCCAAATTTCTCCACTTTAAGTATTTACCCAAATCCGTCTTGAGAATTGCTGTTAAATTCAGGCAGTAAAACATTTCAAAGAGCAAAGAACTCTTTGGGATAGAGAAGGTTTTTTTTTGGCCCATTGAGTCCATGCTAGCTCTCTAAAAAGCAATCCATTTGGTCCCATTTCCCCATACTATCCCCATAGCCCTGTACACTTATTTCCCTCAAGTGCCCATCCAATTTCTTTTGCAGTCGTTCATCATCTCCACATACACAGAATATTTTAAAAATGAATACTCACATATTTACTGAAAAGTCACTTGGAAGCTAATTGTAATGTAAACACTTTCAAGCCTTCAGGAGAATCTTGACTGAACTTTAATACCCAGAATATTAACCTACCTGCACCCTGTAAAAGCATTTACTGACCTGCATATTTGCAGCATTTACTAGTATTGCAGGTTTATTTCATCCTTTATTTAAAAATGTAGGTATCACTTAAAGGAGCTATTGCACTGTAAACTTTTAGTAGACACTTTGGAATCCTCTTAAATCACTTGTGCCAGGTCAAGTTGCAGTTAATAATATGGATTAGTTTTAAGTTCCAGTGACTGGCAATGACTGCGGACAACTGCCTCTGAAGGCTTAATTGCCAACTTGATGCAGTCAAAATCATAATCTGTTCCCTCAGTATATGTGTTTACATAATCATCAGGATCATCTACAATATCAGTCAATCTACCAGCCAAAGATGCCTCAAAAGAGATAACAGATGTATCCTTCAGCTTGGCTAGCATTTTCGTCTGCTTTCTCATGAAGTAGCTAATTCAAAATGGAAATATTTACTCAGGTGATGTCTTTTCCAAATGAGAGACCCAATACATTTTATTCTTTTGAATCATGGCTACATGAAAATAGACAATATTCAAATTGAATTTTATCTGGAGTCTGAGTTAATTTAACTTTAATAAAGCACAGACTCCAAATATTGTAATCGATAAAAGAAAATCACACTTGTTTTTAATTGGAAGGAGAAGCTTCAATTATTGATTTATTTATAGACTTTATAAAGTGAAGGGTGTGAAGGCATTGCACAAAATTAGTGAAATGGTTCCAGAGATAGGGAACAATGGTTCTGTGGATGGAGAAGCTGGGGATGTTCTCTTTTAAGAAGAGAAGGTTGATAGGAGATTTGATAGAATTGCTCAAAATCATGAGGGGTCTGAATGCAAGAGACTGGGGTAAATAATTGCTCCCGTTGGTGGAAGGGTGAGAAGCAGAGGATACCAATTTATAGTAATTGTCAAAAGAGCCAGAAGTAAAATGAGGAAAACAATTTTACCCAGCAAGTAGTTAGTGAAATAACTCCACAAAGGCTGGTATCCTGTTACTAAGTCACCCTCTATTTACACATGCATAGTACATGACATGGACCCAGCTAGCACAGAGCTGGCTCCAAGAGTGGGCAGAATTCCTGATACTCCTGTTTATATCTGTCAGCCAGGACTCCCTGATTGAACCAGGTTAACAGCTCCAGTCAGGGAACTCATATTCTATGGCTGACCTCATTCCAGTCACTACAATTAGGATGTGGAATGCATGGCTTGATGGCATGGTGGAGGCAGGTTCAACATTAGGACAAGATGAGTTGCTCCCATAGAGAGCAGGCTGGGGCAGAGTGGACTGAATTACCTTCTTTTGTGTTGTGACCATTGTATACTCTAACTAATGCAAAACAAAACTTCCTAACTCTTTAGGAAAATCAGTGATTTTAGCTTAAAGCAATATCCATAAAATTACTTGTATTTTTGGTGCTCAGTCTATTTTTTCCAGTCATAGTAAAGATCCAGAGTGTTGATGTTTTGACCAATTAAAACTTAAAACTGCATTGTTTACTTGGAAACTGGCTCAGAGTATTTAAATGAGATCCTCCATGTTTAATAACCTCCTTTGCATGTTTTCATTTGATTATTTAATATGAGCATGTTCAATGAATCATTTATCATCAGCATTTAAATAGTTCATGTCTCTCTGTGATGTACCTTGTTATTTGCTTGCAATATAATTGACTGACTGCAGATCAGTGATCTCTTGCTTTGCAATTTGAAACTCTTTTTTCCAGCAATAGAAAACAAACAAGAGTGACATGTTGCCAAAGCTCATCATCTTGAACTTATCAGGACAAATACTAGAATGCCAAATTTTAACAGTAACAACAGTTTATGTTATGCGTAAACATGCTGATTTGTTGGTTAACATGTTGACTCTGATCACCCGAGCACTGTCATGACTCCCTGTTGCAATGTCTCAGCCAATCAGTATCCCTTCCTGCTGTTGTATAAATTATTGTGATTGTTTGTTTGAAATTTGGCATTCTTGCATTTTTCCTCACGAGTGCAGGATGAAAAGCCTCAGCAACGTATCCCTCTTTAAATGTCCTCTACCCACCCAATCTGTTTTGCTAAAGAATGACTGAGTCATGAGCTACCCAGTTAGAAACAGCTGTTATAAACATTAAATATTTGTCTCTTCATTTCCTTGACAACTATCACATTTACTCAGTATTCTGTCATCACGATAAAATACAACAGGTTTTAAAAGCCCCAGTGAGCATGAAGTATAGTTATTGTTTGAGGAACCATCTGGAGATTCCATTACTGTTATCCTTATCAAAATTATTTATCTTGGTATACTTGTTGAAGTAGACAACAAGCATCAGTTAAATTACCAATTATTAAAAGATGTGTGTTGGCTTTAACTAAATGTAATCGACTCTATTTGTCTAATTATAACACCCACTTCACAACTACCAATGTATCTACATAAAATACAGTTCTCTTCATTTATAAAGGTCATACTCTGCCTCATCACTTGGCAATTAGAAATTGTATTATAAGAATGCATTTATGACTTAAAAACAAATATTAATTTAAACTTATAAGCATAAATCTTCTGACTTAATGTTGTTTTGTGGAATATTTACACATTTCCATGTAATGAAACATTTTACACTTTCTGAAGAGCATCATATCATTTAAATGAAAAACGATAATTAAGTATAAGTGAAATTTTTGACAGAGTTCACTATGAAAGCCCAGGCTCTCCACACTATTATTGTTTTTACACAGTTATATCCTCATTCCCTTTTCCCTATGATTCGCCCAGTGTTTGTATTCACTAAACCTTCCTGAGTCAAGTTGTTTAAGTGTCTTATGCGTCTTATCTATGTTAGGAGTTTAACTTGTCATTCAATGGTTTCACAGGGAACTCCAGGTGTCCCAGGCCCTCCCGGAGCTACAGGCAACACAGGGTCCCAGGGCAGCATAGGATCTCCTGTAAGTCAAGCAGTAACAGACTGTACTTTGTGAAATGACAAATAATTGTTTAATTGCAACTAGACAGAAAAAGAGCCCAAAAGTCATAGCTAATTGATGACAAAAATATTCTTTCTCCACTTTAACTGGAAATATGCCTCTAATTTCAGACCAGTATTTGAATATTGAACATGGCAAAACATTTGTAATTGTCAAGTATTGATTGTAGCAGTTGAGCCATAGATATTCTGTTTGATTTAGAATTGATGTTTATTTCCAAAAAGATGTATTCTTCATAAAATTTATAGAAGCACATTACATAACAGTTCAAAGTTGACATCAAATAATGTGAATACTGATCAGTTCCTTTCAATGCAACACATACCACTCAGAGGTGCTCCACTACACTTAGAGTGTAAGATATACTTATAATATTTCCAATCCTAATAGATTTAAACACAATCCACTCCCCTTCATATGTATACTGCGCTTGAGATTCCTGGATTGTAGTCCTCTGTTTTAAACCTTTTCAGGAATCCATAGTGAAGATGTTTGTAGAAACTATTCCCTCTATTGCAGCACTGAGTGCCATGTACTGTAGTTTCAATGTCCAGCAGACACCTGAACAGCTATTGTGAAAGGGTAACTATATAAGGTAAGTGATGTGGTAGGATGGGGCTGGTGTTAGGGTGCCAGGTAAGTGGATGAGTGTTTAGGGTAGGCCATGGTAGGAGTTAGAGTTGGGTCAGATCTGGGAGGAATGTAATGTCGGGTCGAGTTGGGGGTTAGGATGAGGAAGGGTCTGCTGTTGAGCCTGGCAAGGGGTTTGTCTGGGTTGGGGAGGTGGGGGATGAGTTGAATTGGATGGCTGTGGGGTTGAAGTAGGAGTACTGAATTGGGTGTTTCAATTTAATAGCTGCCCCAGAGTTGGAGTAGGTTTTTAAGCTAAGGTTTTGGAGTAGATCTGTAGCTTGGGTTGTGGGTGTAGAAGTTGGTTGGCTCGCCGAACTGGTTTGTTGTTCTGCAGACGTTTCGTTACTGTGCTTGGTAACATCCTCAATGCAGCCTCTGATGAAGCGTCGGTGTGTTTTCCCGCCTGGTTTTTAAACTCTGGGGTCCGTTGTGATGGATTGCCTCACTCTCGGTTTCCTCCGTAGTGGAATGTATATGGGGTCGAGTTCAATCTGTTTATTAATAGCCTGCTTCATGGAGTGCCATGCTTCCAGGAATTCTCGTGCTTGTCTCTGCCTAGCCTGTCCCAGGATCTTGGTGTTGTCCCAGTCGAAGTCGTGGTTCTCCTTGTCCATGTGGATTGAGATGAGTGAGTATTGGTCGTGTCTTTTTGTAGCCAGTTGGTGTTCATGTACTCTTGTTGTTAGTTTCCTTCCTGTTTGTTTGATGTAGTGTTTCTCGCAGTCTCTGCAGGGGATCTTGTAGATGACATTGGTCCTGCCCATGGTGGGGTGTGGCTCTTTAGTTCAGGTGAGCACTTGTCGCAGGGTTGATGTGGGCTTGTGTGCCACTCTGATGCGCAGCGGTCGTAGAAGTCTTGTGGTGAGTTCTGACGTGTTCCTGATGTAGGGTAGTGTGATGAGTGTGTTGGGGCGTGTAGAATCTTTCTGATGCTGTTCCTGTAGGCATTTCCTGACCCAGTTCTTTGGATATCCATTATCCTTGAACACTTGGAAGATGTTTTTAAGCCCTCAGTTTTTTGCCAAGATAACCTGTAAGGTTAAGTGAGTTCTTAGACTTCAATGAATGTTAATGCAGGGTTCTAAATGCAAGGGAATTGTCCATCAGAATTTTCAATTTCCACACAGTCAGCTGCACCAGGGATTCCACCTGGTCCCAATGCATGCCTTGCCTATGCAGCTCCAATGACTATCTGGCCATTGGAATATGTGGACCATTCATTTAATGTCAAACACATAGCCCAGGGGATTTTGCATGGGTTCCAGCAGGTCTTTCCCCATTGTGTCTTTATTGCATCCTTCAGCTACTAGTCCTTGAGATGGGACTATACTAGTCTGAAACACTTGGTTGGGGACAAATCTTTGCACTGAAAGACCAGAAAATCAACAGCAAACTTTGTAGTTTAGTACAAGGAGGTGCTTCTAGATTCTGTTCCTTTTGACAATTTATCCACATTTAATTTGATGTGGACATGATGTAAAAGCAGATCTTTGTTTGGTGGAAACCATAATTAGGGCAGGTTTGATCTGATTGTGCTGATAATAGTGTTAGATGCCAACTCAAGATGCATTCCTGAAATGTTTGTCAAATGACCTCCAGCTTACAACTGCCCCACCCAACACTGCCACCATTGGTCATTCATTCATTCTCACAGAGACCTACCTTCCCACAGCCACTCAGAAAGCAAAGAGCTTCTTCATTATCCAATTGGATGGCACTTGACTCTCAGTCTAAACTGTTCTCACTCCTCCATCGCCAACATTTCTAGAACAGATTAAGTGGAAGTGTTTGAAGAAAACTGGAGTTGAACACCTGATGCTTGCTTGCTTTTTGCCTGACTTGCTTGCAGCAGTATCCAGGAGATTAACCTTCAATCCCTGGGGTCTTCAGGACAATACTGGAGGCTTAGCAACCCCTAATTCTGAGGTTTGAACACATAATAAGCTGTGTCAAAGGAGTATTCCTGAAGCTGCTTCCCCTGTGATTGAAGAAACATCTCCATGGAAATTTCCAGGCCATAACTGATATGATTTTGAATTTAAAGGCATAATGTTCCATCTGGAGACTTTGGAATGACAGGCAGGGTATCTTGATTGGATGAGAGGCAAACATTAAATAAAGTTTTGCAACTAAGTTCTCTCAAACTTCAGGTGGGTCAGTTTTCCCAACACCTATGGTCAGCAAATTGTTTTGCATTCATTAGTGTACCATGAATACCAATTAACGCCCCAGCCCCCTGGAATTATATGTCCCTCTGCAATCTTGTGGGGCAAAATGGGAAATATGTGTGTTCACAAACCTGACTATGTGAGGCGTGGGGTAGACTTCTCCAAACTCTAGTAAGTATGAATAACCAAGTTGTTTCTTTGCACAAGCACTTCCAGTTTCCCAAGGGGTGAATCCTGACTGGGCCATAAAAAGCATGCCCATGTGAGACAACCACACTGTCTGACACCAGCAAATATGACTGGGGCAGGCAAGCAGAGCTAAACTCAAAAGGGGGCTCAATGCAAAAGTCCATCTTGGTGCATGAGTCCCTGTTGTGTGTAAGCCTTTGGCGAAAAACTGTCAGATGTGTAGGTCCTCCCACCAGTGTTGCAAGGTCATTGAGCTGAAGGTGTGTGAGCTGCTGAGTATTTTAGCTCCTTTTATGCTTTAAGTGTGAACCTTGGCAGATGTGTGAGGCAGTATCAGTAGCTGCAATAGAGTGACAGACATCTATTGTGTATGAGATATCTGATGGAGATGCCTGGCAGCCACCTCCTGTATGACAGTCCTGTGCACTGGCAGTCTTATAACATCAACTCACCAGCATAGGAGCATGAAGCATTGAGTTAGTGGTATCCTGTAGATCGCAGAACATCTGCACTCTCTTGCTGCACTGGAGCCAGATTCTCTAGAGCTGCCCACAGACCCTGCTCTCCGCATACAGGCTGCTTCCATCAGTCAGGATGGCTTCTTGTTGCCAACAATAGGGAAAAGAACTTCTGTCCTTAATAGCCTTCAAGAGAACCTCGAGGTCATTAAAGCATGTTAGCCCTTTTTGTGTGAGGTCTCTGATGTTTCCTGGTGGGGGTGGCAAATAGAGGTTGACTGATGCAGAGTGGGATTGGGGGAGAGAGAGTGACAGACAGAGTATGTGTGTGTGTGTGTCTGTGTGTGTGTGTGTGTGTGTGTGTGAGAGAGAGCGAGAGAAAGAGAGAAAGAGAGAGAAAGAATTTGTGTGTGTGTGTGTGGTCATCGGTGTGATTCTAGACACTGCCATGTCGACAGTGTCGGGGATGCACAGGGTCACTACCCCTGGCTGTCTCCTGGTG
This sequence comes from Rhincodon typus, assembly GCF_021869965.1. Lineage (NCBI taxonomy): Eukaryota > Metazoa > Chordata > Chondrichthyes > Orectolobiformes > Rhincodontidae > Rhincodon > Rhincodon typus. Next base: position 35,594,076 of record NC_063335.1, read on the forward strand.
CTGGTCCCGCCTACCATTCACGGTCACACCATTACAATTCATCAGATGAAGAAAAACCCGTGAGCGACACTGAAGTTTTGATTGACAGATGTGGAAAAAGACACCAAGAAAGTATTTAAAAGCATATTGGCCAATCTGAAAACAGCAGCTAATGTTCACATCGCTAGATTTGTTCCAGTTTGACAGTGGACAGAATCCTGAGGCACATACAGACTGAAAAAAAAGGGCTCATCATTGCCCCAACAACAGTGGTCTCTGCTTTCAGCCTCCCTTGAGGACAGCGGGCTCTGCTTAACAAAATCTGCACAGGACACTGACTTACTCCATATGTGGATGATCCAATGTTCACTTGAGACCATTAGTGTCAGACCATGGAAAACATCACATTGACCTGCCCAATAGGGTTTATTACAGGATGCACCTTATTTCTCACTCAGCATTTCAGGAGGCCATTCAATGAATAGTCAAACTACGTCCCAATATAAACTTTCCAAGTCAAATGAAAGTAGCAAAACTGGGCAATGAACAAGTTACTGGTATGTTTTGTTCCCTATTCAAAGGGCAATGAATGTACATCTAAATCATGTGCAGTGCAGACACTGCAAAAACTAAATGACACAGCAATTCCTCTGTTTATTATGTTTAACAAAAAACGTGACATTTCTTGAATTTCCAGGCTTCTCAATAGTCCCTGACAACTCTTCACAAGTTTATTGTCTCTGTTAATTGGACTGTTGTCTCCAGCAAACTTTTCAAACCATTCAGAGATGACATCTATTCAATTCAAACACTGAAGTGACTTTTCCAGACCACAAAGGCAGCGATTTCTTACTTCTTGTGGGGGGATTCAGCAAAAAGGTTTCTCAGCAAGTATAAATATATTTGGAATGGTTACCTTTCTTTAGTGGTTGGCCCTTGCTGGGACAGGTTAGGAAAATCTACACAGACTTCGTCTTTGATAGGAATTTTAAGCAGTTAAGGTCATTATTCAAGACTGGAATTGTGTTTTAGGAAGCCCAGTAATTAATTGTGTGGCACTCATTCACTGTACTTCATGCTTCTTGCAATGAATAGCAATGAGTTGCAGTTTCCATTTTAAAGATTACTACGACATCAAGTAACACAAAAGAATCCTGACACCGAGCCATCTGAAAAATGGTTCAGTAACTTCACACATTGTATCATGGTGGAGTGGACGCTGAAGTATGTTTATATTTTCCAGAGTTTGAGACTGCGGCCGGTCCTGATGGATGACCTGGGGTGGATACATGTTCCCCTCCAAATAAGTGTGGAGATGTTCAGACCATATGAATGAGCCTGACTAAATATCACAGTATAATATACAAAATGTACACATCAATGGAGAGTCGTCCAAGAATTTCAAGTAGAAAGTACTGATTCAAGGGTCAAAAAAAGTGCAGAATGGTTTAAAATCTTTGTAGTTACTGCCTTGCCAATTGTATTCTTTTTCAGCAGAGCTGCATGACTGTCATCATAGTTCCTGTGATGTAGTGAGTGGGTTATTAGTAACTGAAGACAAAAATTACTACCAGAACAGCAAAGGAAAAACAGTGATTTCAGTAACTGGTGTGACTTCCTGCGCATTGATTGTAAAAAGAAAGCTAGCATTTGATGCAGGTAAAGGGAGGCAATGTATGCAGGAGGGAGAAAGGAATAGAATATTGATAGGGTGAGATATGGAGGGATAGGAAAAAGCCACTGATATCTCTGAACTACGTTCATTTCTATATTAATCAATATTTACTGCTAATTTTATTACAGGGTCCACCTGGTCAAAAGGGAGAGAGAGGTCCAAGGGTAAGTTCTAAAGATTAGTTTTAGCTCGCAAAGTTTTGTAACATCATTGAATGTTAGCACAGTCACTTTTCTTCCAAGATGTAATACTCTTTTAGAATACAGTAATTGGTAAACAATAATGTAAACGTTGACTAATGCCAAATGCAGCAAAGTCAGAAGTTTGAAAATTAACATGACAAAATGTTTTACAATCTGAGTATCATTTATGTTACTTAAAGTAGTTATGATAACTTGACAAATTTCTGAGCAAGAATCGACCAAAGTTGTAGTCTATACTGTGCAATTTGCGTATGTTATCCAAATTAATTACTGAACAATAGGCTTAACAGCTTGCGTGAAAATCCTGAAAATTTAACCAAGCTGTATAGGTTTATCAATGGAGTTGATTGCTGTTTATTCTTGGAAAATATATTTAAACAAGTAATGCATGCTGCCTTTGAAATTAATATTTTTCATTTGCAGAAAGATATTTCTTGGATCCATTTAAATTACAAAGTTATTTTGCAAAGTGTGGGGCTAGAATTAATGATTTTCCTGCAACGATAGTTCCACTCGGGTGCATTATTTCACACTTTGAGGGCATCAGGATGAAAGCACTTTTAAATATGGAGGTTTTGTGGCACCGTTTGGAATGTCCTTGCCTCTGAGCCAAAAGCTCCAGGTTCAATTCCCACTCCGGGATCTTGTGGCAAATAGGATAAATATTAATCTGAAAATCCTTCCACCACATGTCAATAGCAGGCAGTAAGAGTAGGAGAGATTCTTAGTTAGTCATGCTATTGAAAGAAATTGGAGCTTCTACCATCACTATCGATATTTCTAGGATATTACATCTGTGTAGTACTTGTAGCAATGTATGTTGTCACAGTAACTTGGGCTCCAAATGACCTATAAAACTCCATCACTTTAATATTATAAATGAGCTAAAATTGGAAGTTTAACATTGCCAATTATTCTTTTGACAAATCTTTAATATGGTGTTTGTGACCGTCTAGTACTGTCACCTGACCAGAAGTGGCTTAATAATGAGATAACAAAGTGTGGAGCTGGATGAACACAGCAGGCCAGGCAGCATCAGAGGAGCAGGAAAGCTGACGTTTCAGGTCGGGACCCTTCTTCAGAAATGGGGGAGGGGAAGGGGGCTCTGAAAAAAATAGAGGGGGGGGGGGGGGCGTTGATAGCAGGTAGATAGTGGAGTGGATAGGTGGGAGAGAAGACAGACAGGTCAAGGAGGCGGGGATGAAGCCAGTAAACGGTGAGTGTAGGTAGGGAGTTGGGATGGGGGTTGGTCAGTGAGGTGGGAGAGGCGGACAGGTGGCAGAGAAGACGGACAGGTCAAGGAGGCGGGGATGGGGGTGGGGAGGGCGCTGGTCTTGGGATGAGGTTTGCAGTGGGGAAATTTTGAAGCTAGTAAACTCCGCATTGAGACCATTGGGTTGTAGTGTTCCAAGGCGGAATATGAGGTGCTGTTCCTCCAGTTTCCAGGTGGCATCGTTGTGACACTGGCGGAGGCCCAGGATGGACATGTCATCCAGGGAGTAGGAGGGGGAGCTGAAGTGGTTTGCGACTGGGAGGTGTTGTTGTTTGTCGTGAACCGAGCGTAGGTGTTCCACAAAGTGGTCTCCAAGCCTCTGCTTGGTTTCCCCGATGTAGAGGAGAACAGCAGATACAATAGACCACATTAGCGGATGTGCAGGTGCACATCTGTTTAATGTGGAAGGTTTTCTTGGGGCTTGGGCTTGGGATGAGGGTGGAGGTGTAGGGGCAGGTGTAGCACCTCCTGCGGTCGCAGGGAAAGGTGCCGGGGTGGTGGGGCTAGTGGTGAGTGTGGAGCGGACGAGGGAGTCGCGGAGAGACCAGTCCCTCAGGAAGGCAGATAAGGGTGGGGAGGGAAATATATCCTTCGTAGTGGGGTCAGATTGCAGGTGGTGGAAGTGGCCAAGAATGATGCATTGAATCCAAAGGTTAATGGGGTGATACGTGAGGGCAAGGGGAATTCTGTCTTTGTTTTTATTGCGGGGAGGGGGTGTGAGGGCTGAGGGACGGGAAATGCAAGAGATGCGGTCGAGGGTGTTTTCGACCACTGAGGGGGGGAAATTGCGGTCCTTGAAAAATGAGGACATCTGGGATGTCCGGGAGTGGAACACCTCATCT
>NC_063335.1:35598447-35654275 GCF_021869965.1 Rhincodon typus
CTTCTCTCCCACCTATCCGCTTCTCCCACCTCACTGACCAACCCCCATCCCCACTTCCTACCTACACTCACCTTTACTGGCTTCATCCCCGCCTTCTTGACCTGTCTGTCTTGTCTCCCACCTATCTGCTCCACTATCTACCTGCTATCAATGTCGCCCCCTCTCTATTTATTTCAGAGCCCTCTTCCCCTCCCCCATTTCTGAAGAAGGGTCCCGACCCGAAACATCAGCTTTCCTGCTCCTCTGATGCTGCCTGGCCTGCTGTGTTCCTCCAGCTCCATACCTTGTAATCTCAGACTTCAGCATCAGCAGTTCTTACTATCTCCGCTTAATAATGAGAACTTGCTCCAATAAAGCTTAAAAATAAAATCTTCTTTCTTAAAGTTTTTGAGATGATTTAGTAAAACTACAAAATGAGACGGCTGCTTCCTTTTTCCAGTGGCCATTTGTAGAGATTTTCATCTTTTGGAGGGGGAGAAATATTTTGTTTAAAATAAAGGATGAAATGTCTGGAAGAAGTACATTAAATGGCAAAAAAAGTTCTTAAGTTTAAAAAGTGATGCCAAAGAATAATTATAGGGAAAATAAACTGTTTATTTCATTCTTCTTCTGTTTACCAATGCTGTTAGCAATAGCGTTAATATATTTGCAAATATTTCCTTTGAAATGGGTCCCGAGAACAAACTTTAAATCGGTCAACTGTACTTGGCTTTAACTGATTCCCTTTGTTTTGAGAATTGGAAAAAGATATGTTTTATTGAAAGTGATAAACTGGTAATTTAAACGCTTTATGTTTTTGGGAGTTAACATCAGGCATTTATCCATTCCTCTGTGGCTTCAGTGTATTGTATTGAGTGTGTTGGTTTAGCATTTTAAATAGAAAGTACACATATCATTCATGTGAATGTGATTAAAATAGGGTCATATTGTCAGACTGGAAAAACAAGGAAATGACTCCATTGGGAAACTTCTCTGAAGCAGAGTTTGTGAAAATGTAATATATTAATAAATTGTAACAAACTTCCCCAGAGGTCCAAGATGAACTTGAAGGGATCAAATTTCCACTTTAGTGCCGTCAGCGATTTCATAAACTCATTTTGAAAATTCATTTTAAACTACAGTCTTGATCACTACGTGTACCTGATTTTAGATTATTAATTTAAAGTAATTAAAACTTGCAAGGTTCTGGGATGGCTTGACAGGATAGATGCTGAGAAATGATATTTCTTCTTGTGAGGGAGTCCACCGTCAAGGGGTACAGTTTCAAAATGTGAGGACCCCCATTTGAGGTGCAGAGAAGGAGAAATTTCTTCTTTCAGGGGGTCTTTCAGTGCGTTAGTTCTTGAAGTTCTTTTTCCCCAATGAGTAGTAGTGGCTGGGTCATTAAATATGTTCAAGACAGAGATGGACAAGGATTTAATTGACAAGGGAGTTGTGGGTTATGGGGGCAAGCACTAAAGTGGAGTTAAAGCCACAATCGAATTAATATGTGGAGACAGGCACCTGGTCACAGACTGGACCAGGGAGCATCTCAAGGCTGCTTGCTCACTCTGTTAGTGCACACTTACTTTACGCTTACCTGGATGCTCACGGCATCCCTGCCTTGGCTTGCCTTTTGCCCCCACTAATCCAGAGCTTAAAGGCTCACAGTACTTCTGTCTTGCGCTGCTGTTCAGTGCAGACACAAAGCCTCGCAGATTGTCCTGGTTGTCATCAGCCTAGGGGTGGACACATTAATGTACGGCACCGTGTTATATTAATCTCACTACCTGTGCATGACAAGCACACTACCTGTGCATCAACCATGTGGTCACGTCTCAGAGCCATTCGGGAGTTGTCCTTAGTCAAGTCCAGTGGGGGGCTACTGTCAGTTGGGGGTCCCTGTTCAATCATTCAGTGGTTTCATCCAATATCTGTGCTTGGACACATTCAGGTGTCTGTTTAGGGTAAATACAGTCAGCGTGCTCACCTTGTATGTGTTGAGGAGACAAATGTTGTACGTTCCTTCACCCATCTCAGCTCTTTCTGTCCTATTGTGAAGGGGTAGCAAAAAAGAAAATCCAGTGTGACCAAGGGGAAATCATAGGGCACAATCTTTTGTTCAAATTTAACCCATGGTGAATGCCTTTGATACAATTTGGACCATATTTTTATTGCTGATATTGTTTCCTCCTCACGCAGGGTGATGCTCAGTCGCAAAGTGCCATTCGTGTGATTGCTCAACAAGTGTGTGAGCAGCTCATCCAAAGTGAGTGATTACTGAGAGAGTTTCTCTTGGTGTTTTAATGGCTAATTTGAGTGCTTCTGTTGGAAAAGGGACTATTTGCAATTCTTACCATGGTAAAATAAGCACTTTTTGTGTACTCCTGCCAGAATATATTAGGTAATCCAAATAAGGCAATAGTGTTTCAGAGGACCAGGATTTACGGTTAAATCTCAACAACAATGTGTATTGATAATAGCACCTTTAATGCACCAAAGTAGTAGGATGCATGCTTAAGTCACAATAAGGATTGATGTAGTGCCTTTCATTTATTCACATGACCTCCTTAGACAGTAAGTTGTTAGATTTGCCTGGGGAAAGTGAGTGTCCAGGAATTTGAGTTTAATTTCTAGACAGTGCTGAGAGTGCAACCTGACAGAAAAATCAGAGGGGTGGCTAGAAAAGTTGTCTTTTATGTTTCTTTGAAAGCTCGTATTTATTTAGTATAAAAATCTTGGCATTGGTGAAAAATGGCTGTTTGGCACAGATAGTCAAGCACTATCCAATTGAATAAGGAAATATATCTTTGCTTTGTGATTGTCTGTGAGAAGGTGGGAACCTGAGGAGGAACCTATTGGGTGGCCATCAGGGGAGTATTGGTCTGAGGCTGTGGGTGATCACAAGATGACATCTCCAGGAATACCTCCAACCAGAACTGGGAACAGCAGTTGAAGAAGAGCAAGTGCTTGCTCACAAGTAGAAACTGAATCACTTTGGAGTCCAGGAAATACAGACTTCAAGGCCTACATTTTTTTGTCTACTTCATCCAGATTTTCTTGGCTAGGAATGCAGCTGGCAACAGAGTCTGGGTCCGTGGAATCTCTCTCCTAATCTGTTGTCCTCACTTACTGCTGTTTCCAGTGGGCTGTCATGTGGAAACCTGAGACTGTGTCCAGTATGGTGGATGGAATGGGACTTGCAATGGGTTGAGAGGTGGGTGTGGTCATGCATGCACAAAGACTGAAGACATTGGCTTCACATTTCTCAGTGTTTAACCGTCGGAAGAGACTGGATGACAGCCAGGCAGCCTGACAGACAAAGGCAGTAGAAGGGTTAGGTAGGTGGTAGAGAGGCAGAATTGGGTGTCACCTGCGGAGATTAAGACACCCATTACAACACAGAAGGAGGCCGTTCATCCTACGAAGTCCATGTTGGCAATGTCACCAAGGGATCAGGAATCATAGAATCCCTACAGTGTGGAAGCAGGCCATTTGGCCCTTCGAGTCCAAACCGACCACTCTGAAGAACATCCCACCCAGACCAACTCCCCTACCCTATCCCTGTAATCCTGCATTTCCCATTGCTAATCCGTCTAGCCTACACATCTCTGGACACGATGAGCAATTTAGACTGGCCAATACACCTAATGCACATCTTTGTACTATGGAAGGAAACCGGAACAGACATGGGGAAGATGTACAAACTCCACACAGACAATCACCCGAGGGTGGAATTGAACATGGGTCCCTGGCGCTGTGAGACAGCAGTGTGAATCACTGAGCCACCATGCCGCCTGGAAGAGGAGAGAGCCCACGGATAAATCTTTGAAGACTCTTGAGAAGTAATATTGCGGAGTGAGAAGAGAGCATTGGTGGTGGTATTTCCTATGATGAGACCAATTAATGGTGCACCCAGAAGGGGGCAGTCCTACTGAGCTGGGTCGTGCAGAAAAGGCTTTGGAGCTAGAAGTTTACACAACTGTGTCAAAGGCACTAGAGAGATCTAAGAGGGGATAGTGCAACATGGTCAGTATAGAAATAAATGTGAGGTGAGGCACTTTGGTACGAGTAAGGAAGCCACATACCCCTTAGAAAATAAGAGCCTGAGTCAGTTACAGGAGCATAGGGATCTGGACATCGATTCACAAAACACTACAAGTTAACATAGCCAGGAAAAAGCTAACAAGTTGAAAAGTCAGGCAGTTATACTATGTTTGCATAGAGTAAAGGAAAGCTGGATAAACATGAGGAAGAAAGGAATCGATGGATGGGCAAAATCTCATGTGGAGCATAAAGATCAGTTAGACCACATGTTTTGTTTCTATGTTGTATATTTGTATAAGTTATCTCTCATTTTTTCCCAAATCAATCATTTCTGTCATTTCAGTGGACAAGATTCAGGGTTTCTAAAATATTCAAGCCAATATTATTTTCCCACTAATAGGTCAGACTGTGGAGGGGATCTGTGGGAATGTATTTTGAAATGATGTTGTATTATGCTAGAAGCCAGTGTAACCACTGTATCTGTGGTACTAATATTTGGGAATTCTGATTTCCTTAGGCCACTTGTCAAGGTACGACTCTATTCTCAACCACATTCCCAGCAACTCGGTTCAGGTGCGGGCGTCTCCGGGTCCTCCAGGGGAACCTGGCCGTGATGGTCCTGCAGGTCCTCCAGGAGAGCAAGGATCTCAGGGCAGACCAGGTTTCCCAGGCAACCCTGGTAATCCTGGCAGACCAGGAGAAAGAGGTAAGAATAAAAATATTCTCTCTTAGATTTGTACAGCAAAGGAGGAGGCCATTTGGCCCATCCTGTTTGTGTCAATTCTTTGAAAGAGTTGCCCAACTCATCCTTTGTCCACGGCCCCGCAAATTTTCCCCTATTTATCTAATTCTCTTTTGACAGTCCCTATGTCATCTTCCCGCATTCCTTTCAGGCAGCACATTCCAGATTGTCATAACTTACTGCATTTTAAAAAATTCATTCATGGGTAGCACTGGCAAGGCCAACATTTGTTCCACGTCCATAATTGCCCCTTGGCAAGATGGCTGTGTGCCACTGCAGGCTGTATTATGTGGATGTACTCCCTGTGCTGTCAGGGAGGGAGTTATCAGATTTTGGCCCAGTGACTGTGGAGAAAAGACAATATATTGCAAGTCTGGATGGTGCATGGCTTGGAGGGGAATCTGTGGCCAGTGATGTTCCCATTCTTATGTTGCCTTGTCCTCTGGGAGGTGCTGCTGAAGGAGCCTTGCAGTACATCTTCTGAGTGCAGTTCTCCTGGTCTTCTTTCTGTGGTTCTTTTGTCAATTACCTTGAATCTGTGTTCTCTGGGTATTGACTCTCCTGCCAGTGCAAACAGTTTCTCTTAGTTCATCCCATCAGTACCCTATATGATCTGAAACACTTCTATTAAGTCAACACAAGATCAGTTTTGCTCCAAGGAGAAAGTTCTTCATTGTTTACATAAAGTTCTTTCAGATGTTATGAGCTGTAGATGTTTTATAACAAATTCATAAATTATGGACAAGCTGCACATTGGCTAAAAAGAAATCATTTTGATTTGATTTCCTGAACATGTTGACCCAAATAATAATTTCACTCAATCTTGAGGCAACTTCACATCACAAAGCAAAATGTATATCTGTGATAGAACAACTTCTAGAACCTTGGATAATCACAATCAAAGAACTAAATGCCCAGATGGAAATAGTTTAACTAAATATAGTAGCGCTGTCCTCATTAAAGTAAGGTTGCCATAGTTCTACTGGACCAATGGATTGCTCTATTGATGGAGAGACACAGTTAATAGTGATTACCAGGGACAGGAGCGTCCTTCACAGTAACTTCAGCTGGTTTGGGAACTGAATCCATTCTGTTGCTACCACACTGCAACACAGACTAGCTAGCCAACCAACTGAGCTAACCCTATTTGTAACAACGTATCAACTGTCAGATTGTCTTATATAGTAACAGGCAATTCAGCCCCTCCAGCTATTCTGGAATACAAGACCATTTTTCATTCTTTCATGGGATGTGCTCATCACTGGCAAAATCAGTATTTATTGCTCATCCTTAATTGCCCTTGAACTGAGGAGTTTGTTTGACCACTTTGGAAGGCACACGAAAGTCCATCACATGACTCTTGATCTGGAGTCACATGTTGGTCAAACTAGGTAAGGATGGTTTAAATCTAACATTGATAAATGTCAATTTTCTTTCCTATAGGTCATTTAAGTGAACCAGATGGGTGTTTTTATTGCAATTGATGAATGTAAGCAATTACTGTGACTAGCTCTCAATTCCAGACTTATTAACTAATTGATGTGGTGGCATTTGAACCTATCTGCAGGATATGAGCATGAGCCTTTATGTTATGAGTCTGGTGTCTTTAGCACTATGCCACTATCTCTCCACAGGTATTTTGTGTCCTGAATTCAACCATATACATTGGTTCTTTAAAGCTCCCAGTTAGCAAAAATCTAGCAATCAATTGGGCTTTGCCTACTGCTTTCTGTGGGACAGTGTTTCATACCTTTACCATTCTGTGTTGGAAGAGCTGCTTTCCTTACATCAGTCCCGAATGGCCTTGCTCTGATTTTAAGGTTGTGTGGCCTTGTCTTGGACTCCTGTCCAGTAGCAGAAAAACCTCCTGTGTATGCTAACCATTGCTTTCAACATCCTAAAAAGCTCCAACAATTCACTCCTTTAACTTTCTATGATGCAGGGTCTATAAATCATAGAATCCTACACACTCAGAGTGATCCTTGCTGATAATCTATTCCTTGAAATGTTGCTAACATTGAGGGGAGGCAATAGCCTGTTGACCCAGATCATGTCCCAGGGACCTAGGTACAAATACTGCCATGGTAGATGGTGGAATTTGAATTCCATAAATATCTGGAATTAAGAATCTAATGATGACCATGAATGCATTGCTGATTGTTGTAGGGGAAAGCCCTCTGGTTCTTTAGGGAAGGGAACTGCCATCCTTACCTGATCTGGTCTACATGTGACTCCAGACTGCAACCACAAAAATGTGGTTGATTCTTAGCTGCCCCTTGGGCAATTAGAGATGGGCAATAAATGCTGCCTAGCCAGTGACACCCTCATCGCTGAAGATTCATGTCAGCATTGACTCACTGGTTACATTCTCTTCAAAGTTAACAAAAAAAACTTAATTGAAACAGGTTCATAATCTCAGTTTATAGGGTTTGATATTAATCTGAGGAGATGAGCCGTATCCTGTATAATCTGTTACATGTACAATGGCCTGAGGTTGTTCAAATTGTTGAATTCTTGCAGGTTTACCAGGTTCGAAAGGAGATCGCGGTGTCCCGGGTATTGGCAAACAGGGACCGAGAGGACCACAAGGTTCACCAGGTAAAAGCGCTATTTTCATGCTGCACTATTAAACTGAGTTTTGGGTTCCACAGTACACTACATATTTTATCAGCTCTTATCTCTGAGGCAGAAGGTTCTGGATTCAAGTCACTTGTCAGGAGTCCTGTATTAACAGAGTGCCGTACTGTCAGAGTCACTGTATTTCTGATGACACTGTCCACCATCTCCGGTTTATTTACTTGATCCTGTGGCGTTATTCTGAAGAAGAGCAGAGGAGTTATCCTTAACTACAGAACAGATTATCTGGTTGCACTCTTGGTTTTAACTTTCGTTTATGGTATGTGAGCATCGCTGCTGAGGGCAGCATTTATTTCCTATCCTTAGTTGCCCTCGAGAAGATGGTGGTGTGTTGTCGTCTTAAACTGCTGTGGTGTGGGTGTGTACACTGTGCTATTAGGGAGGGAGTTACAGGATTTTGGCCCAGTGACAGAGGAGGAACAGCAATATGGTTCCAAGTCAGGATGGTGTGCGGTTTAGAGGGGACTGGAAGGTTATGGTGTTCCCAGACATCTGATGCCCTTGTTGATCTAAATGGTTGAGGTCACAGGTTTGGAAGGTGCTGGCCGTGGAGCCTTGTTAGGAGGAGTGAATCATGATGGTGATAGACAGGATGCACCACTCAAAGTACATGATGGTGGCAGGTGAATTCACCACCAAAAGCCCTTAAAATGCCCAGAAAATTTCAATCATGAGGGCAATCAAACAGGGACAAGTCACTCCTATATATGAGAGAGATAGAAACTGTGAGAAGCAATCAGAGATCAGCGGCTATTCAGTGAGGTGAGCTGTGACTGTATTTTGGCCCAGAAGTGGGGCTGGAATAGAGCTTAGCATTGGCTCAGGAAAGTGGTGGGGGTTGAGGATGTAGGGAATCAAAAGTCCAGAGGCTGGAGAATTAGAGGCATTGAGCAGAGTCAGTATCGGCAGAGGGTTGGGCGGACAATCAGGCTTGAATGACAGCTCGATCACAAAAGATGGGGAGGATAGGCAGCGGAGACTTTATGCACTGTGTAATGTCATCCATCAGTAAGCACGTTTGTGGGAGTTTATAATTACTCATTATTCAGTACACTGAGAGAAAAAGGCACACACTTTCTGAACAGGAGGCAATTGCGGGGATATCTGAAGCTTTAAACATTCTTGATGTACAGAGGAACAGAGCACAAAGCTGGATTATCAAAAAATTGTTTGCCTAACTTATAACCGCCATCCTACATTAAATTTTACAATGGTTTTCGGCAGTCCATTTACAAATGATATTTCTCCTAGTTATAGAATAATTTATGGAAAAATCAGAGTTTAATGTTGCATCATTATTAAATAAGGTTTGCATCTATTTATTTGGTGGATGCATCAAAGATAGATTTTTTTAAATGGATGATTTATTTATAACAAAGTAACAAAAAATTAATCATAGATTCCAAGAAAAGAAAGATTTAATGATATATAATGTATGTAGGCAATCCTTGATACTTCTGCTATCTTATCAATGGAAGAAATTCCTCCAAAAATCCACACCAACATGCAAATAATGTTACTTGCTAACTATGTCATGCAATTAGTGAAATTAAAAAAAGAGCCTCTTAAAATCTAAACATAGCACTCGAGAAAAAATCTCATGTACTGTCCTCAGAAAAGTTGATTATTCTGATCCCTGATGAGATGCCAGTCAAACAGGCTTTAGTACTGAACAGTGTTGACCTTATTAGGTATTGGAGCTGCACTCATCAAGGCAAATTGGGAGCATTCCCTCACAGTCCTGATGTGTGTCTTGTAGGTAGCTTTGGGAAATTAGGAGGTGAATTATTTGCTGCAGAATTCCTAGCCTCTAACCTCCCATGGCTTTTATATGGCTAGTCCAGTTCTGTTTCTCGTCAGTGTTAACCCCAGAGCCTTGATAGTGGGAGATTCAGTGATGGTAATATCTTTTGAATATCAGTGGGTGATAGTTAGAGTCCCTCTTCAGTTCTGAAGAGTCATACCTCGCTCTCCTCCCATGTTACCAGACCTGCTGAGTTTCTCCAGCATTTTCCGGTTTTATTTTAAATTCTCTCTTGTTGGACTTAAAAGACAAAGTTGAAGAGGTATGGGGAGAGAATTCCAGAGTTTAGGACCCCAGGTAGCTGGAAGCACAGTTGACAATAGTGAGGTGAAGAAAGACTGAGATGCACAAACCAATTCTTAGCTTGATTGTCACATGAAGATACTTAGATTGGCAAGGTTTTAATAAAAAAAATGACGGGATGTGGGTGTTGTTGGCAAGACCAATATTTGTTGTCCATCCTTATGGTCTTGCACGGAATGGCTTGCTATGTCATTTCTGAGGTCCACCACATTTGTGGATCTGGAGTCCTACCTAGGCCAAACTAGGTAAGGATGGCAGATTTCCTCCCCTAATGGACATCAGAGAACTGCACAGATTCTTACAATAAGTGATGAGAGTTTCATGGTCACCATTACTAAAACTAGCTTTCAATTCTAGATTTTATTCAGTGAATTTAAATTCCACCAGTGGTGGTGATGCAATTTGAACTCCAGCCTGGGTCTCTGAATTACTAGCCCATTAACGTTACCACTACATTACTGTCTCACCCATATCTGAGGTTGTTCATTGAAACCATATGTTAAAATGGAGGGGATGAGAAAAGGAAACTAAACAGAGAAATGAAGGGTAAACAATTCTGATGTTGAGTCTGTGCACAAGTATCCTTCTAATTTGCAGCCTGGTTCACAACTAAAGGGCATAATTTTAAGGCAAGAGTAGAAAGATTTAAAAAGGACCTGAGAAGCAACTTGTTCACACAGAGGGTGGATTGTATGTAGAATGAACTGCCAGAGGAAGTGGTAGATGCAGGTACAGTTACAACATTTAAAAAACATTTGCCCAGGTACATGAATAGGAAAGGTTTAGAGGGAAATGAGCCAAATGCAGGCAAATGGGATGAGTTTAGTTTGAGAAACTTGGTCTGCATGGACGAGTTGGACCGAAGGGTTTATTTCTGTGCTGTATGACTCTGACTGTCACATTCTTTCATCTACTAGGTCCCCCAGGGGAAGGACGAACAGGTAGTCAAGGTGCACCAGGCCTCCCAGGGCGACAAGGTAATACGGGACGTACAGGGGCTAATGGCCCAAGAGGACCGCCTGGCCCACCCGGATACTGTGATCCATCCTCCTGCGCTGGCTACAATGTTGGAGGTATGAGGTCTTACTGAATGAACCTGTCAACCTTTGTGCTAATCCTGTTATTGTGCTACTGTTTGTCTTGTGAAATAGAAAAACCGTCAAAGTTGCTGTTCTGTATTCTCATGCATGCACTCCTTGTTAATGTCAACTTATTTTTGGTCTTGTCTTCAAAAACAATCTATTGTCGTCTTATGTGAGGATTTGTCTGAAGCGTTGCAATACACTTCCAGTCGTTTGTACTTATGTGTCTCCTACTGCTACCAATAGGGCCTAGTTAAACCAATTAAAGTAGACTACACTTGTAAGTATAACACTGGCAGAATGGTTTGGATAGCTCCACAGCCTTGCAATGTTTTGAACCTATCACTGCCTTTACCCTGAACTGGCACTAAAAACAAAATTAGGATTTTTATTATAAACTTACCAATGAGTATGAAGAACTTTTTATGGGTCTACTACAGAAATAGTATGGTTAAAAGCTTGGAGTAGTTGCAGCAAATAATATCAATGCATTCAAGGACGAACTGAGGAATACATGAAGAAGAATGAACATGACGTATTAAAATTGTGAGATGATGTCAAGTGGAAATTTGCTCATGTGGAACACAAACACCAGCATCAACTGGGTGATGTGTTGTATGATCTATGTAATTAGTTCTATGTAACATGCAAAACAAAAAGCAGTGGAAAAATATGGAAATAACTGGGTGGATGAGAAATAAGACAGCATCCGTTAGTGTTTCTCAGACTGGTTTTTAAAAGAATAATAATTCCATAGACCACAATTTTGACTTCTGCTTACTTGTAATTCTGTTTTTACTGAATATTGTGTGTGTTTTCGTTTGTCCTTGTTTTCCCTTCCACCTCAATCCTACTGGTCTGACAATCCTTTGAAGGTCCTGAAGTTTACAATGATTATCGGCTATGAGCTAAGTCTGAGCTCGTTTCTCCAGTGCTCTCTATCACCTAGGGTAGGTGCAGTTCTGGTCAGCTGTTTTGTTCCACCTTGTGTCATCCAGGCTAAGCACATTGAAGCATTAACCATCAATGAACAATCACAACCAGCCTTTTCCCTTCCATTTCAGCTAAGCAGTTGCAGCTTATCCAGAAGCAAATACTTTTGTAATAAGGCAAAACATTCATCCCTCTAACCATTTTGTATGAACTAATCGACCTAACAATGACCTACCTGTTCATGAAACCAAGTTCCTGTCATGTGTCGTCCATTTCATTCATCCATCCTAATGATAAATATATTAAAATTCAGCTTTGTTTATTTAAGAGACACCAAATCTTCTGCCATTAATTACTCTAATCAACCTCCCCAAGAGAGAAAATCCTGTGCATTTCAGGACTATATCATGTTGCATAACATTTGCGAATTGCTTAGGGGTGGTCAAAGATGACATTTACATTTTGAGATAAAAAACTGCACTTCCACCTCAACAAATTCTTCAGGAAATTTTATAATTTAACCAGAAGTTCAGTGACTGCACCAAGTTGTGTCATTTCCGAGTAATGTAAAGCTGCAATTTGCACCAAAAGTTTTAACAATGAAGAGACATTTATATATATATATATATATATAAACGGAAAAAAAAAATTAGACAGTGAAAAGATTTTAACCAGGTCTTATAATTTAGCTCCTATCATCCTGGTACTGGATTCTCTCTGTGCTGTCTGTGTGTGTTCATCTCTGGATGTCTTGTCAGACTGTGCTGATATTTATGACTGGTGTATGTTTTAAATTTACTCATTAGAGTGTACATCAAATATTAAACAGCTTTTTGAATTTACACATGTTCTAATATCCTAATCATATTTAATCTTCTGCCTCTCCTCCTGTGCTAACTGTGGATACTGTTGATGGTGGTGGTGGGTTAAGGTGGATACAATGATCCAACCGATCAAGACATTCCTGTAGTACAATTGCCTCCAAACTCCTACCAAACCTATGGCCCTTATGATGAGCAAGATCCATACATATATCATGGGTCCTACCCCTATCCAAACCCGTATTCCCAACCCTCTTATCCTGAGCTACATGCTGCTCAGCTGGATGAACATTATGAGGATAAGGATACAGACGAATTGGAAGCTGTTGAAGTTCGATCGCCTGGAATCCGACGGTTTGCAAGGAACATATCAAAAAGGAACAGTGCCTCTTCAAGCACAAGGGAGGAGAACCAGTGAAAAAGACTTGTAAATGTAGCATTAAAATTGTGCATACTTGATGTGTTTTACCCCTATCAAATGGCCAATGCAAATGGTGGATTCAGTTCTGTAGATTAAAAGCTGGGACTTCTACAGAAATGAGTTTTTAGTATTGGAACAGTTACCCTAGTAGAGAAGTCAAGCACAAGTAATGAATATAAAATTTATGATGTAGCTTGATTGAAGCATTTGTGCCATTTATTGATTGAATTTTTTTTTTAGAAGTCCACAGCGTCATGATATTTCAGTAGTAAAAACTGGATGGCTCATTTCAAATGACTAGTCTTATGGAAGATTAGTAAAGTGCTACTCTATCAATTCTGTGTTATACGGAGCATAAAACATTGTGTTTTCATTCTGTAAGAGGTCTGTTTGTATTAAATTAATACAATTTGGAATGGTAAAGTCATTTATAATCCACAAAAGCAACCAAATTGGTCAAGAATATGTCACAAAGTCATTAAATAATTATGCACTTAAACTGATTCAAAACCACTGCAATAAATTTCTGCTTGTAGAACACTTATTACAAGTTTCCAGAACAAAAGTTTCCAATAAAATACAGGAGATGTACATTTATGAATGGGAATCTTCACTTGCCACCAAGTGAAGCCATTTAAATGAAGACTTGCAATTTTTTCATGTGCCCATTCCATTGATTAGCTCTTAGTGGAATCTAGCCAGTAATTTATTTGGATGAGATGATCATTGTTCAAATATATGTCAATAAAAGCAAAGAAGTACCAATTTTAAAGAATGTCTGCTGATGTTTCTGCTTTTTATTTGTACACAGTTCTGATATAACCCTTTACCATTAAAGTTTTCTGCTATTAGTTGACAATATAAATATGAAGTACTTAATACAATGAAACAGAATACACCAGTCTCTATGGCCTTTGAGTTGCCAGCTCTTGTTAGATACCCATCTGGAATGTAGGTCATATGATCTCCCATCTCCAATTGTCCCTGCCCTAACCAAGTCCCTACTGTCCAATGTTTGTGCAACTTTTATTTGAATATTGTTGTTCATTAAAGGGAAATTAGTTTCTCTTGACAACCGTATGATTTTCTTGGGTTAAAATCCATATTTCTCAAACCCTGGGATAATCCTGGGGCATTGGAACTCTGATGCTCCAACATCTGGAATTTTCAAACAAATTAAGTTCCTTGCGGCATATCACCTTGTTCTATATAATTGGTCGCTTCAGCCTTTGTGAAATTCTTTCTTTCCTTCATAAATCTCTTGGTGCTTGGCAAGGTAGATGTTGAGTTCAAGAGTACTGAAGAGATGCAGTCAGAATATAGGGAGTGCACTTTTACAAACCCAATATTCTGCGATGAAGGGCCATGACAAATGCACCATTAAAAGCATGACCAAACCTGGTGGCTAATGTAGTTCCATTAAAACCTCTTCCATAGGCCAGAATGGCTATCTAAATCACCGGGTCTTCCTTCTTGCAAAGTAAAGCAGTTCCTTGTAAATGTGGACTTGAAATTTCTTCCCTCAGATAGTTGAATGGAACTTTACCATTTTAGTTCCTTTGGTCCCACCATTCTTAGAAGAACCAGTAAGCTAGTGGTGATAGGTTTGGCATCACCGAACATAAGATTGGTATCATGAAAAAAAGTGCTGAGGGGTGGCCTAATAGAGGTCATTAAAACGGTTAAAAACTTCAATAAAGTAGACAGTGGTTCATCAATGTAAGTTGATCACCAAGAAATCAAACTGGGAACTCAGGAAATATCTTTACACAGAGAATGGATAACTTGTTGCCAGAGGGAGTAATTGAGGCAAACAGTTCATGTGCCTTTCAGTACAAATTAGAGAGGTAGGCAAATAGACTACGAAGATAGGCTGATAAAGTCAGGAAAGGCATAGACCAGTTGACCACATTCCTGTGTTGTAATTTTGAAGTGCTGCTGTCCCAAATTAGGGTCATGTTAATCAAAAGGACCCACAAACAGAATTGTGATAATGAAGAGATAATCTGCTTTTAGGGATGGTGATTGAGGGATAAATACCTGCCAGGGCATTAGAGAGAATGCTCTTGTTCTTTGAAAGAGTGCCATGGGATGAATAGTTATTGAATAGAACAGAGGTTGCAAAGGGATATAGATAGGTTAAGTGAGTGGGCAAAAAAAAACAAATGAGGTAGTGTAATATGTGGGAAAATCTAAGGTTGTCCGTGTTGACAGAAAAGAATATTATTTAAATGGAGGGAGTCTACATAAATTTGTGCTAAGAAGGGAGTTGGGTGTCATGTTAAATGAATCAAAAATCTAGCATGCAGGTACAGCAAGTGATTAGGATGGCAAATGGAATGGTGGCCTTTATTGCATGGAGAAATTAATGTAGGAATATTCTGCTACAGATACACAGAGCTGTAGTGAGATTGCATCTGGGGTTTTCCACTGTGTACAGTTTAGGTCTCCTTACTTAAAGGATGTAATTGCATTGGAACAGTCTGGAGAACGTTCACTTGACTGATTCCTAAAATGAAGGGGTTGTCTAATATCACCAGATTGAGTAGTTAGACCTATTCACATTGGAGTGTAGAAGATGAAAAGGCAGTTTATTGAAACATATGATTCTGAGTGGATTTGACAGCGTAGATGTTGAGAGAATGTTGACCCTTGATAAGGGCATTTAGAATTAAGAGCACTGTTTAAAAATTGTGTCTAATATTTAAGAAAGATGAGTAGCAATTTCTTTTCTCTAACATTTGTTAAACTTGGAAATTCTTTACACCAGATAGTACTGGAGGCTGGGCCATTAAAAATATTCAAGGCTGAGTTGTATGCATTTTTGATTGACAAGGGGGTTGAGGGTTGTGGGGCAGGCAAGAAAAGCCACAATCAGATCAGCCATGACCTTATGGAATGGCCTATTACAAATGTTTATGAATAAGATCTACTTGAGAGTATTGTTTTAGTGGCACATCCAAAAGATATTGCGTCTAAGTGTTAGTTGCAGAATAAACGTTGCATTAGGATACCTATGAATCCTAAAGTATTGCATACTGGTTCTTAAATACCATGGGAATCTTGCATATTTCTCTTAAATGTAGGTCACAAGTTTTGTTTTTCTGGGTTTTCTTTGCTGATTACAGATTGTATCCCCATATGCAGTGTGGCTGGATAGGTTACAGTGTAGACATGTCTGGCCGGATTTATTCATTGAAATAAAAGCCATCGCTATCAGATTTCAAATGAAATAACTGTGAACTTCAGTTCCAAAATGGACATACCTTGGCCAGCAAAAACATTCTGAATGGCATTTTCAAATGATGTGCACATCTGCAGACAGTAAGGGCTGCAGATGCTGGAAGCTAGAGTCAATAAATGTGGAGCTGGAATAGCACAGCAGGTCAGACAGCATCCGAGGAGCAGGGAAGTCAATGTTTCAGGCCGAAACCCTTCGTCAGGACTGCACATCTGGTTGTGTTCACTACCAACAACCATTGAATAGGGATCAAATAAGTCTGTCTTCTGCAAAGTGCCTTCAAGAATCTTACAGCTGGAACATTCGAGCTTTGTCTCTGATTGGCATCTCTAAATGTGCAAACAATTAAATAAAATGGGAAAGGCTGTGGATGTCTTCTGTTCACATATACAGTGTATCAGCTGCTCTCACAACCACTTGACGACAGCTTAAAAAAAATTCAAACAATCCATTGTAATTGTAGTTTAATGGAGAGGTAACTAATACTATTTCTGTCACCTGCAAATCAACCCCCTAAAGTCTAGAATCTTAGGTTCAGATGTGTCATTTTGACTTCCTCTGCTAAGGTATTGGGAGTGACAAAAATATCTTGGTAACGTGAAATGATACAAAACAGTGCAATGTGGGTTTCTAACTCTTTATATTAATCTTAGTTTGGAACCTTGGCACACTGTGAACTGGAAATGTCTCATTGAATGATCGGTTTATGACAACAATAAGTCTAATTTATTATTTTGCTCATGTAAGGAAACTGAGCAAATGCAACCATTGAGCGTGAACAAAGCTAGCATTGAACATGTTGGACATTTTTAGGCAAACTTCTGGACTCTTGCGCATTAAAGCCTAGTAATGTGCCAAATTAAAAGTCAAAAGTTGACTAATTGCATGAAAAACAATTTAAAAATTGCTAATGCTGACATTGAGTGAATTTTCAGACTAGACATGACAATATTAATGTCTTTCATACCATTCATTACTGAGTAATGTGGATTGCAAAATTCAAACACAGTCTCCTGATCAAAGTTCTTGAGCACAAAATATTCTGCTGAAACTTTACAAATGCCATTAGTAATTGGTGCCAAACAGAAATGTTAATAAAAGGAACAGAATAGAATAGAATATTCTTTATTGAATTGATGCGAAAAGCATTCTAATGCATCTTTCGGATCTCATCATAACTACAAATAAATACAGCTTGGAATTTGGTGAAGAAACATGTTCATGTGTTAAAATAGGTTTTTGTGCAGCCTATTTAAATTGATTCAGATTTTTTCATTCAGCTATTTTCTTCAATGGAAACCCTAAGATTATTTCCTGTTTAATGGCAGAATCTGAAGCACAATTTGTAAATTGTTAATAACAATGATAACTGGTTTTTAAAAATAAGTTTGATTTTCTTCGCTCCCGATCTACCAACTCCATTCATTTCCCTGGCTAAAGTCTGAGATTAGACCATTCTGTTTGCGACCTTAGTGTCACATTCATCCTGAGATGAGCATGATTCATGCCATCATTAAGACCGCCTACTTCTACCTCGTCCAAGTTCACCCGTCTCAGCTTATCTGCTGAAACCATCATTCATATCTTCATTACCTCCAGATTCGACTATACTAGCAAACGCCTGGGTGATCTTCCACGTTCTCCATTCCATAAAATTGTGGTTATCCAAAACTCTGTCACCTGTGTCTTAACTCACACCCTTGCGCTTGCTGACCTATATAGGCTTTAGTCCAAGCAATATCTTGGTTTTAAAATTTTCAACCTTAGTTTCAAATCCCTCCAGACATACTCCTCCCTATTTCTGTAATCTCCTCCGGCCTCACACCTCTCTAGGATATCTGTGCTCCTCTAAGTCTGACATCCCCAATTTTAATTACTCTGCCACACTGGCCGTGCCTTCAATTGCCTAAACCTCAAGCTCCCTGCACCTCTCCCACTTGGGTTTCCCATTTTACAACACTCCTTAAAACCTAGTTCTTTAACCATGCTTTTGGTCATCTGACCTAATCTTTCCTCGGTGGATCAGCATTTGTTTCATAGTACAGCTGTGAGCACCTTCAGTCAATTCATTGTATTAAATGTACTGTTTAAATACGTTGCTTTGTAAAGTACTAGAAAATCAAACCTTTGAGGAAAATTGGTACTTTCCAAAGCCACAAACAAATTAAATAAATTGAGATATTAGGTCTATGTATTTTTAAGATTTTTCTCTCAGTTACACTCAAGGTTCCTCTGCACAAAACAGAGATGCTTCAAGCAATATGTCCTGGGTTGCAAACTTTACTACTCTTGCAACTGATGATGTTATGACTCATGCACTGTGAAGAAGCAAACAGAGTTCTGTGTAGTTTTGCCTTCCTGCATGTTCTGGAGTGCCAAGACTGTAAGCACTTCATTCTTTATGTGGTTACCCAAGGCAGAGGAGAAAGCTCTTCTACGCAGTGAAGTTGACCATTAGGCTTAAAAAGAAATGTGAAATCATCAGTTTGCCGTTCCACTCAATTGAAGCTATCAAGCTCAAAATATAAAACAGCTTGTGGAATTATCAAAGTACCATAATTATCGAATCAATATAAGTCCATTCACAATATTAAAAATATCAGGGTACAATCATATTGCTGTTTGTGGGAGTTTGCTGTGTGTAAATTGGCTGCTCTGTTTCCCAAACTACTACAGTGATTACACTTCAAAAGTACTTAATGGCTGTAAAGCACTTTGGAATGGCTGCTGTTTGTGAAAGGCCCCATATAACTGCAAATATATGATAAAGTCTATTCACAATGGTGTCTTTTTAACTGCCTCACCATATATAAATAAATACATATATAAAATGGGTGATTTGGGGAGTAAGAAAACAAAGAAAGGGCACTACTGGGGCCCTAAAGAGAAAAAGAAATAAATGCAGGTCTTCTTTCTTTACAAAGTTACATTATATGAAACTTAAACAAAACGCAATAAATTTATTTGTTTCCAGTTGTCTTGATACTTTACTGTCATTATAATAGTTAAGCTAATGGATTTTGCTGTCGCTTATGCATAAATGCATATTTTGACTTGGGACGCCTTGCTACCCATTATGCTACTCTGCTGTTAGTGTCACAAAAACAGCATCTTTGTGTCTGTCACAACTTACATGCATCGAATGGTGTGAAGTTGCATTATTTGGCATGATGGATATGGTCTACTTGTGAAATGTTGTCCATTTCAGTCCACTTTTGAAGATGTTATATTTATTACCATCTGTTAACCTCTGTGAAACTGAAAATTAACTATTCTGTATTGAATCTTTCCTTCAGGTTTTAATTGCATGGGATTTTTTTTAAAAGGAAAATTAGAAAAAAATCAATTTGTTTGTCTGCCTTTTTCTCACTGTCGCTCCAATCTTTATTTCTTTCTCTATTCCTCTGATTTGACAATGAACCCATCAGCTTTAATTTACACTTCAGTTGTTGCAATGAATTTTACTTTCACAATCTTTCATTTGAATGGTTGAGGAGATGCACATTTGCTTTCCCTGTTCACTCTGGTCCATGATGCCCAGTTTTCCTCACTTGTAAGTTTGCACTGCCAGCAACCTAAATATGGAAGATTCATCTAAAGAATAGCAGACAGTTAATGCCCTGCTGCAGCAAAATTATGATTGCTAACATAGCAAATTTTTCAAATGATTGGAAAATTCAAGATAGAGTTTATGGTTTCAAAAAGAAAAATGATTTAAAACACATGTTTCATACTTTTAGCCACTGTTCTATGGAATAAATCCATGTTATTTGACTCCAAAGACAGTAAGACTAGATGACATAGAGATGTAGATCATTCACCCACCAAGTCTGTCCTAATTCAATGAGATTTGATAATCCTCAACTCCATTTTCCTTTTTCCTTGATTCCAATACTGATTAAGTATATTCAAGTTAGATTTTTAATGATCTAGCCTTAACATTCTACAGATTCTCTACCCTCTGAGAAAAGAAATTCCTTCTCATCTCCGTTTTAAATGTGCAACACCTTATTCTGAGATTATGCCCTCTGGTCCTAGTTTCACCGACACTACTGCTCTTTTTGGGTCTTGGTTTAATATTGAATCCTAAAAAAAAATTTCATCTCCAACAAGGAAGCATTCCTTCTGTATGCACCGGAAGTGCTATCCTGGTTTATTGTGCTCATGTTCCTGGAGTGGAACTGGGGAACACAACTTTCTGCTTCTGAGGCTGGACAGCTACCCACTGTACCACAGCTGAAACACAAAATAACTGTGAAGAACTGAAGAAAGTCTGTGCCGACTAAAGGAAAACCGTAGATCTGGTTGTCACCCTAAAGTGTACCCCCATCTGTTGTCATTGGTTACAGCCGCACAGTCTTGTGAACCGAGTGAGAATGTCGGACTCTTTCCAGAATTAATCGAAAAGTTCTGAAGCCCATCCTCTCAGCTCATGAACGATTGCTGTTAGTTACGATAGACCTCGGCGTTGATGCCAGAAATTGTTGAAGCGGCAAACCTCAGGGTTTTGCATGAGCCTAAAATTTACATTGCATACCACTGGTGAAATTTCACACCACAGCTCTCTCCTTAGGTCTCTCCCAGACAGCAGTTGTCTGCTTCTCTATGGTTAGCATGCAGTAATTCAAACCGCAGAATTAATCACCAATTGTTGAATCAGGATTACAGGAACCTTTTTGGAGGATTTTGTGTTGCCTGTTCATGTGACAGCACAACTTTTTCAAGCATTGCTGTCATCAAGAAACCATCAGGTTCAATTTAAAAAAATGTTTCTTTTAAGTGGTTACAATTACGTTGTATAAGCTAATATATTAAGGGAGGTCTGGATGGCTCCATGGTGATTGCATTCAAATACTGCCCAGATAGAAGCTATGCAAGTTCTTGTTCTTTCTGTTTGTTCAAACAGTCCTACAAGGCAAATGATAGATTGTAACTAAGCTTCTTGTAGGCATGGGTCCCAATTACAAAATCCATCACAATGTGGCAAGTTCACAGAGGTATAGTGATGTCTGCTGTGGTATAGTAAGAGTGGTAAACATGTTTTAGGATGAGTTGTTCAGGGAGCTTTAGTATCTATTGGAACCATGGTAAAATATTCAATTAGATCGCAACTCAGATTATTCTCTCTTCATTTATTTCTCTTAAATATAAGATAATCACCAATAAACAGAACAGTAAGTTCAAGAGAAACTTCTTTACCCAGAGAGTGGTGAGAATATTGGACGTGCTAGCACAATGAGTATTTGAGATCAACAACATAATTAGGGGAAATGAGATAAAACAGAGATACGAATAAAGGACCTGCTAATAGGTTGTTATGAAGAAAGCTGGGAAGTGTTTGCTGATGTTTACAGACCATGCAAATAGGGATTGGGCTGAATGGCTCCTGTCCTTTGGGGAATGAAATCTGCCATCCTTACTCAAATATGACTTAAGCCCCTCTTATGACTTCAGATCCACAGCAGTGTGGTTGTCTCTTTGCTGCTCTTTGAAATAGTCTAGTAAGCCTTCTCTAGGGAAATCAGAAATGGGTGCCAAATGCTGGCCTTGCCAAAGATACATCCAAAAAACGAACAAAACTTCAAGTAATACTATGACTCCAGGAAGAATTCACCATCAGCCTGCCTTGAACCTGCAAAGTATTTATATGCTTTTCTTCCATATCCTTTGATTTGATTATTAAACAAAACTTGAGCAACTGAAGTTTTGAAACAAATAATTTTCCGACAAGAATTCAACAAATAAGATCAATGTCAGAGATAGACCAAAAGAATGAAGCAGTTTTTAGTTATTCAAACCAACATTGTGAAAAATAAATAACTCTGTGGATTATCTTTGCCCTGGTTTGGGAATGTATTCACTTCATTCTGTAGTCATCAGGTCTGAAAAGAAAGAAAAACTCACAATTAGAGAGTGGAATTTTATCCAACATTAAAAGGCCATCTGTTTAGCATTAATGCAGTCATGACATTAAACAATCTTCAAAAAAATTCATTGAGACACTAATTACAGCCTAATATTCACAATATTAAGGTCTGTTTCTGTAAAAATTAAAATGTACATCTTGAGCCACTATGAACTCAATTTTAAGTGTTCTTGACACCCTTAGCTATCTCTGTTTGAGGTCACGCACAGTTCCTTCTGTGAATGGAAACCAGCCCACTTTATATAGCAAGAGCTCCAATGGGTCCTAGTTTTTTTTTTGTGCAGGGTCAATTCAGCACACGATGATTCATCCACATTGTTTACAAATTTAAGAGTTTTGTCCAAACTTAAATTTTGGAAATGGAATTAACTAAAGTAACCATTTGAAATACAATCAGCTTAAAATTCAGAGTTGTTATCTCAGCTTAAAATTCACTAGGTTTTCAGGTGCACCCTGACTGTGATTCGAGTGAAAGGAAGGGAAACCAGCCTTTACAATGGATACCCACTCAGAAGTGCGGGGGACAGAATTTGTGGCTTGCACCATAGAAGATCAAAGCGAAGGACACCAGGGACTCCCTCTATAGAAAAGCTCTACAATCATCAGCCAGCATTGAAGCTAAGATTTTTAAATATTCATCTGTGGGAGTCGGGCATTGCTCACTGGGCCAGCATTTATTGCCCATCCCTAACTGCCCTTCCTGAGTGAATTGTTAGGTCATTTCAGCAGGCAATTAAGAGTCAACCACATTGCTATGGGTCTGGAGTCAGATCAGAAATGCAGGAATGGCAGATTGCTTTCCCTAAAGGACATTAGTGAACCAGATGAGTATTTACAACAATTGAATGTGCTTACACGATCACCATTAATTCCAAATGTTTTTTATTGAATTCAATTTCACCATGTTCTATGGAAGGATTTGAACCCATGTTCCCAGAACATTATCTGGGTCATTACTACTATGCCACAGCTGCCCTTACAAGACTGAGCTGGTAATGTGGAGGCTGGATCACGGTCCTGAGGAGGTTTCTTTGTTTATTGGTTGAATTCCGAAGGTGCCAAGCGTCTTTTAGAAGGCGTTGGTTTTTGAACAAAAGGCGTCAGTGACCGATATTTGACCTCAGCAAGCATCCAATGAAATGCTCAGCTAAGTGACTTGTTCTGGAGCTTGGAATGCCATGATCTTTCACTTGATCACTGGTATCATGATTGCACATCTACTCTCAAATTCATTGATTGAACTGTGCCATTTGTTTGGAATTTATCATCCAAACAATGACAAACAGATTAATACACTAGATAAAATGGGCAAGGGGTTGGTTCATTTTTTGTTGCAGATACAGTAAACGTAATGATTATTTTTAATTCTTTCATGGCACGTGAGCCTAACTGTGAGGGTCAGCATTTGCCATGAACTGAATGTACTTTTTTTTAAGAGCATTCGGGCAGTTAAGAACCAGCCGCATTGCTGTGGGTCTGGAGTCACATCTTGGCCACATCAGAAAAGTATTACATTTGTGAACCATAAAGGATTTTAGGACAATTGACGATATTTTTACGGTCAGCATTACAGAGAGTAGCCATCAATTCCACATTTTCTTCTACAATTAATTGAATTTAAATCACAGTGGCAGTCCCTGAACTGGTCTCTGAATTACTCATTCAGTGTCATTGCCATTTTGTGACCATCTCTTTGGATTGTGTTATCAAAGAGACTAACTGTTATATTGAGCTAATGGTTTATACACTTAAAATAAGGGAAGTAACATTATGTAACTTGCTGCACAATAAATAAGAATAAGTAACTGAATGTCAATGTGCATATGAACCGGCTTCTGGTTTACAGCGATCTAGTCACAAACCACCACACCAACATATCCAACAATAATCAACATGGACTACAATTCTTTGTAATTCTTCTGCAATCTGTTTACAATAAAAATCTTTGTATGTTTGTGTCAGTGTTTGAAAAGTTTGCATATAGCCAAGAGTATTGTATACTACTTACAAAGCCTCTGGTTTTCCTTCTGGCCAGTGTTAAACATGAGACCACATTTCTTTCCATGGAAGTATCTAATTCTAAAATGTACTGTATATAGATTATATCAAATTGTAAAAATAAATCACATTCCATTCTTTTACAAAATAACAGGTTGTCTCTACCCTTGCACTGTAAGGCCTTATTTATGATTGATCTTTTTATGGTTTTACGTGTCTGTAGTCATACCTTCAGTGAATTGATGTATTTGAACAACCAAGTGGCTCTGCATACCCACACCCTTCAATATCTTCCCATTCAGCATATGCTCAATTTTCTTTTCCTTCTCAAACGTGAAATTGCATCTTCCACCTGTTTTGTTCATTCTATTAACCCATCCTCTACTTACCTGAGAAGTTTTCCTCAAAATTCTTCAAACCTCACTTTTTGTTGCAAATTTACATTTATGAACCTACAAAACTAAAGAATCAAATTCCGTTTAAAACACAACTGTTTTGCTTTCTACAGATGCTGCTAGATCTGCTATTTCCAGTGCTTCGTTTTTGTTTCTGATTTCCAGCATCTGTAGTATTTACAGTTTGTTTTGTGTATTCAGGTTTAAATTTTTACATAAAACCGAAGGCGATCCTGACACACACACAACCCTAAATCTTGGTAGCTGGTGTCAGCATAACCTACCTACTCAGACTGATCTAGTTGCTAAATTGGCTATCTTTCTCTTTCTGTACTGAATTCTTGTTGCATTGGTAAAAACATAACAAACAATAAGGGAAATAAAACCAAAGATTGTCAACCCTATGTCTGACTGATGCTCATGTCTACAATGAATGGTTTGTCTGTTTGCTCCTCACTGACATTGGTTTTTCTTTTCCAATGGCTTGTCTTTGCTAACCTTGTTTGCAAATAAGGATCAGTAACAAAAGAAAAGGTACTGGTGTATAGAAACAAGGAGCAGGATCTCTCTGTCATTCAATCTGATCATGGTTCATCCTCTATCTCAGTGCCATATTCCCGCTTTCTGCGCGTACCCCTTGATGCCTATAAAATTTTTCTTGAATATATTCAGTGAATTGGCCTCCACAGTCTTCTGTGTTAGAGAATTCCGTGGGTTCACTACCCTTTGAGTGAAGAAATGTTTCCTCATTTCAGTCCTAAATGGTCTTCCCCATATCTGAGACTGTGATGCCCTAGTTCTAGATTCCTCAAACAGGAAAAATATCCTCTCTGCATCTAGTCTGTTCAGCCTTGTTATAATTTAAGACAATATGATACAAAACAGGTTATGAATTTATTATTCTCCATTAACTTGTTTTCATGGATTTTCCAACTTTTGATCTCTAGGTCATTTTATTAAATGCACTGAAGACAGGAGTGCCTCTCCCTGCAATGTTCATAGAATAGAATTCATAGAATCCCTACAGTGTGGAAACAGGCCCTTCGGCCCAACAAGTCCACACCGACCCTCAGAGAATCCCACCCAGACCCATCCTCCTCTAACCCACCTAATCTACACCTCCCTGAACACTACGGGCAATTTAGCATGGCCAATCCACCTAGCCTGCACATCTTTGGACTGTGGGAGGAAACCGGAGCACCCTGAGGAAACCCACGCAGACACGGGGAGAATGTGCAAACTCCACACAGACAGTTGCCCGAGGCTGGATTCGAACCTGGGTCCCTGGTGCTGTGAGGCAGCAGTGCTAACCACTGTACCACCGTGCCGCCCACGTTTGTGGAATGAACAGTGGAAGCCTAAGGGTGGTGGGTGGGGAAGGTGAGCTATAGAATGTTGGTACCTTTGAAGAGCTAAAGCCACAAAACTGAGGAAGTGGATCCAGTGTACAGTTGGAAAGTTCTCATGGGAGGCTATGCAAAAGTAAAGGAAGTAACTATAACTGTGATTGAAAGAGGAGCTCAAAAACATTTTTCTAGCATCTGATTAATCCAAGTTTCAGTTTTGTTTGCTAATGTTCCTGTGAACTACTTTGGGACATTTTATTTTGTTGGAGGTGCTCAAAAAATACAAGTTGCTGTTTATTATGAGTTAATTAGAAAACTTGGCACAACCCTGAACTGAAACAAGCAGAAACTTGCTACAAGGAGTTAAGCACAGAAAATACGGATATCTTGACATATCACTGCGATATTTTCGCCATGTTTAAATTTAGGACCTTGAGATCATACTCATGCAGATTAACATTATTTTTTCTTAATTCACTTTATTATATTACAGTTGGTGCTGTTTGGTGCTATGTTTTGAACCAGGAACCAACCATGGAAGGTGAAATTCTTGTTGAAACTGTCAGCTCAAACGAACTGATTTTATGTAAAATGATGTGATGACATGCACACTGCATTACAAAATATCTTCAGAAAAAAATAAATCTACAATTAGTCCTATCTATAGACATTGAAAATACACTTCATTTCACAACCTGTTTAATGCAATGCCTTTTTTTAAGAAAATAAGGGTGTTGTTATAAGAAAGACCAGGTTGAGATAGATTCTTCTTGGAATGACCTGAAGGTGGATGACCAAAATTATACTACCGCCTCAGCACATCCCTGGAAGAAAAACACACCCAAGAACACGAAGATCAGGAGTAAGAGTAGGCTATTTCCTCAAGCCTGCATGACCATTCAATAAGATCATGATTGATCCAACTGTGGCCTCAATTCCACTTTCCCATCCGCGCCCATAACCCTAAACTGCACTGTTGATCAAAACTCTGTAAATATAAATATATTACTGCTTTTCTTTCAGTAAAAGTAGACAAGTTAATATTTTCCCATGTTATATTCTATCTGGCAAGTTTTCCCCTCGCCTTTAACCTGTCCAGACACATCTGTATCGTTTTCACAACTTACGCATCTGTATTGATTTCACAACTTACGCCCCTACTTATCTTTGCATCAACATCAACTGAGGCTGTAAACACGTAAATTGCTGCAATCATTGGGACATGAATGTGAAATAAATTCATTTCTAATCTATTTTAGGGAGATAGAAAGTCACCAGCCTGAAACATTTAACTCTGGGGAGAGGGGGAGAGAGAGACAGGCAAAGGCAGTCGGACCTGCTGAGTATTTCTAGCATTTTCAGATTTGTAGCAACTGCAATATTTTGATTTGGTTTTGACTTGATTTTCCACTGGCTGCAATTACATTGCAATGCTGGTCATGGTCAGACATCATTTATCAAAATACAATTCTCATCAGAAATGGACAGAGTTTATGTTAAAGTGGTTACTATTTTTGGAATATAACTGGCCTGTTCAAAATCTGTTCCATATGTTATATTCTTGGTGGTTACATAATCTAAAAGCGTCTTCTTTTAAATCCACAGTGGATTGACCCCTTGATTCATTAAAGATGAGTGCACAAATAGATTTTGAATATCCTACGTTTTGTGTCTTAACTATCAAATTATTCTGAAGACTCATCAACCTTCATACAAAAACAATCCTTTATGATGCTCAATTTAAACTGATCCTTCATTTATTTATATATTTCCTTTAAACCTTGCCTAAGCTTCACTCCAGGCCATAGGGATCCTGTCAATATTTATTTTTGGTATATGACTGATATATTTCTTAGCCATATATTTCCTACATTAATTATTGAACACAACACAAAGAGTAAAAAAGACCAAGGTGATCCAGACTTGATCAGAATCAGAATGACCAGCCTTTATCAATGCAAATGCTGTCTGAATATGGTCAGTAAACAGCAGCAGGCTTTAGGTAGTAAAAACCATCTAGATGTTTGTTGGGCACCTTAGTTAAGCCACTGTTTTATATCACTGAGCAGGAGCCTGTAGTCCTGACACCTTTTGATTAGATGTTCACTGAATCAGAATAAGGTTAATAGCGGTCACCTACCATTACAAACAGCTTTGATGATTTAACCTTCTTTCTCTCAGAAATTACTAGAAGCAAGATCTTGGCACGATCCCACATTTTGATTTTGAGGTAATCCCATCACAATATACCCATAAAACAGCGTACTTACAACATTCTGAAGATTCTGAACTTGGCCCGCAATAAAAGCCAGAGCTAAAACAAATGAAATTCAAATCTGCATCTTAAATTTCTCCTAAATGACACTAGCTTCCTTTCACATGAACTGTTCCACTAAATGATGTAATCAGTTAGACAATGTAAGCAGAACATCCATGACTAAACCAAAACATCATTGGTGGAATGGTAAAATTGACCAATATAACATCAAAGCTTTGTTTTTGACTCTGCCTCAAATTACCCCATCATTGTCTCTATCCCATTCCTTGGCAACAGTCTGATGGTTTAAAAATCATGGCTCCATATGTAACATTGAAATCAGCTTTCAACCACATCTGTGTCATTATAAAATCATATGTTTCCACCTCTGTAACCACGTCCAACTCTGCCCTGTCTCAGCTCATTAGCGGTTGAAAGCCTCTCTTGTGCCTTTGTTTTTTCTAGATTTGACTATTTCAACGCATTCCTGGCAAACTTATATTTTACCCTTCATAAACTTGAGGACATACAAACATTGCTGCTTGTGTCATAACTTGCAGAAGGTCCCTATGCTCCATTATTGCTTGCTGACCAATATTGTCTCCTGGTTAAGGTACATAGGAACAGTTGGAGGCCTTTCAGCCCCTTGAGCCTGTAGCACCATTCAAAAGGATCAAGGCTGATCTATATGCTCCATATACCTGCCTTCAGCCCAGATTCCTAGTACCCTTGCTTAACAAAAATTTATCTATCTCAGATTAAAAATTAACAACTCATTCTGCATCTACTACCATTTGTGGAATCTACTGTCTAATCCTAGAATCCTCAACCAGTGGAAATAGCTTATCTTTATCTCCCTTTTTCCTGTCAACATCTTGAAGACTTATTAGATCACTCCTTCTAAATTCTAGAGAAAACAGGCCTAATTTGTATAATCTCTCCTCATAGCTTAACCCCTGAAATCCAAGTATCATTGAGTTTAAAATTCTCACATCTGTTTTCAAATTCCTCTATAGGCTTGTCCACCCCAATCTTGGTGACCTCCTCCAGCCCAACAATCCTATGAAGTGTCTGTGCTCCTCCAATTTTTCTTATGCATCTCCAAGGTGAATAATTTCACCATTGCTAGTCATAACTTTTAGCCACCCGGACTCCAAGCTCTGGAATTCCGTCCCTAAATTTTGCTTACTTTCTCTCCCCATTTAAGATACCTCCATCTGGCCTTAGTATCTCCTTAAGTGGCTTAGTGTTGAACTTCATAGAATAGAATCATAGATTCCCCACAATGTAGATCAACGCCATTCGGCTCATTGAGTCTGCACAGACCTTCTGAACAGCATCCCACTCAGACCCATCCAATCACTGTAATCCTGCATCTCCCATAGCTAATCCATTTAGCCTGCACACTCCTGGATATTATGGCGCAATTTCAAATGGCCTATCCATCCAACCTGCAGATCTTGGATTGTGGGAGGAAATCCACATAAACACTTGTTTGATAAAGCTCCTGTGATACAGTTTGGAAGGTTTTGCTACAATAAAGGTGTTGTGTAAATATAAATTGTTGTTGCTGTTCACTAATTCCTACACAACTGATAGGAATTATAGACAAATACAATTAACTTGTATTAATTCTTACATTTTCTCTTTCAGCACCATCCTGCTCTCACTCCAAACATGATTAATATGGTGATGCAAATTTTGTTTCGTTTAGAACGTGCCACGTGAGGGAGCAGTGGATGGAAGTTCAATACTAACTTTCAAAAGGAACTTGAATAAATATTTGAAAAGGAAATGAAACAAAAAGACTTCAGGGGAAGATCAATGTCAGGGCACTACCTGGTCAAAGTTTAGAAAGAACTGGCACATGCTCAATGGGTCGAATGACCTCCTCCAGGCTGTAAGATTTTATGAAATCTTTCTTCTGAAGGTGCTTACTAATTGACAAAGTACAAATTGCCAGATATATTTCTAAACTTTGTATAAATAGCTGCTAATTATCACTGAGCTCAGAGATGACAATGGGCAAGGTATTTGAGTATAAAGTGGTTAACAAGAAGCAAGTCTTCTATTTGTTGCCTGGCACCTACATTCCTGCATTTCCAATATGCATCAACTTTATACAATCAGAAACAAGAACCTGAGCTCCTTTAAACCTTCTTTCTCCAAGGCAATTAGCATCACCCAGTGTGAAATCAGTGTAAAGCCAGAGACTTGTTGACAGGGAATTACAGTCCGGTGAGCCTAAGCATCAGTGGTGGGTAAGTTGTTGGAGGGGATTCTGAGAGACAGGATCCACATGCATTTGAAAAATTAAGGACTAATTAGGGATATTCAGCATGGCTTTGTGCGTAGGAAATAATGTCTCACAAATCTGATTGAGTTTTTTGAAGAGGTGACCAAGAAGATAGATGAAGGCAGAGTGGTGAACATTGTTTATGTGGATTTAGCAAGGCCTTCGACAAGGTTCCATAGACTGGTTAGTAAGGTTAGATCACATGGGATCCAGGGAGAGCTAGCTGGTAGGATGGCGCCGACACCAGACGACTCCTTGCGAGCTCCTACAGCAGATCTAACTCTAACATTTCTTATAATCATTTTACACTTTTAAACTTAAATTCTAAATCAATCAAAATTGGCTTGATGGCAGGAGACAGAGGTGTTGCTAGAGGGTTGTTGTTCAGGCTGGAGGTCTGTGACCAGTGGTGTGCCACAGCGATTGGTGCTGGGTCCACTGTTGTTTGTCATTTATATAAACGATCTGAATGAGAATATAGGAGGCACGGTTAATAAATTTTCAGACAATTCCAAAATTGATGGTACAGTAGACAGTGAAGAAGGTTATCCAGGATCTTGATCAACTTGGCCAGTGGGCCGAGGAATGGCAGATGGAGTTTAACGCAAATAATTGTGAGGTTTTGCATTTTGGTAGGACAAACTAGAGCAGAATTTACACAGTTAATGGTAGGGAATTGGAGAATGTTGTGGAATAGCGAGATCCAGGGGTACTGGTACATATTTCCTTGAAAGTGGCATCACAGGCAGACAGGGTGGAGAAGGTGGTGGTGTTTGGCATGCTTGCCTTCATTGGTCAAAGCACTGAATACAGAAGTTGGAACATCATGTTACAGCTGTACAAGACATTGGTAAGGACACATTTGGAGTACCGTATACAATTTTGCTTGCCCTGCTATTAAACTGGAAAGGATACAGAAAAGAAATTGCAAGGATCTTACTAAAACTGGAAGGTTTGAGTTAGGAAGAGAGACTGGACAGGCTGGGTCCTTTTATTTCCCTGGAGCATAGGACGCTGAGGGATAACCTTATAAAGGTTGGTAAAATCATGAGGGGCGTAGATAAAGTGAATAGCCATGGTCATTTTCCCAGAGTGGGGAGTCCAAAACTAGAGGATTTAGAATCATAGAATCCCTACAATGTGGAAGGTTTAAGGTGATGGGGAAAGATTTAAAAGGGGCCTGAGAGGCAACGTTTTCACACAGAGGGTGGTGCATATATGGAATGAGATGCCAGAGGAAGTGGTAGAGGTGGGTACAATTACATTTAAAAAACACTTGCACAGGAACGTGGATAGATAAGATTTTGAGGGGATATGGGCCAAACACAGGCAAATGGGACTAGTAAAGTTTAGGAAACCTGTTGGCATAGACGAGTTGGGCCGAAGAGCCTGTCTCTGTACGCGGTGATGCTGTGACTTACTGAATTGAGATGATGGGCATGTGGCTGGGTACATGAATAGGAACGGTGTACAGGTATATGGGCCAAATGGTGGGAAATGTGCCTAGATTAGTTTAGGATATCCGGTCAACATGGACAAGTTGAGCCGAAGGGTCTGTTTCCATGCTGTATAACTCTATGACTTTAAAGAAAGCCAAGTCCCTGAACCACAGGGGCTTACAGCTGCAGGTACGTAAGGAAGGAAATGCCATTAATGAAACAAGGTAGGCTGCAGCAGCATCTATCAAGATGGGAAGGGTGTCTCAGAATTAAGTAAAAGGAACATGTGAAACAAATCTGTCAAAGAGATAACTCCAGGGCTTACACACCAATTAACCTGTGTTTAATACAGGATAACTGGGGGTCAGTTAACCCGGTTGGCTGAAGAGCTGGTTTGCAATGCAGAAAGCCACCAACAGTATGCATTCAATTCCCATACCAACTGAGGTCACCATGAAGGT
This sequence comes from Rhincodon typus, assembly GCF_021869965.1. Lineage (NCBI taxonomy): Eukaryota > Metazoa > Chordata > Chondrichthyes > Orectolobiformes > Rhincodontidae > Rhincodon > Rhincodon typus. The sequence goes on from NC_063335.1 coordinate 35,630,576, forward strand.
CTTGCCTTCTCAACCTTTCCCCTCACCTGAGGCATGGTGACCCTCAGGTTAAACCCATCATCAGTTGTCTCCCTCTAATGACAGAGCAGCCTTATGGTTCTCTGGAACTAAAGTTACTGTACTTTTATGACAGGGCAAAACCTGCGGAGCTTTCCCAAAGGAATAAATGATTAATCAAGTGGAGAAATACAGAACTATAAGAGATAGCCAGCACGGAAATCATGTTAGTTAAATCACTTTGGAGCTCTTTGAAGATTTAACAAATCTCATAAACAGGTGAAGATTAGTAGATAATACTTATTTTGATTCCAGCTGAGATTCTGATGAAATGTGGCTGAGGAAATCTGCTTACATGTTGGCAAGGCCCTGTATAGCTGGATTTCGACTGAAACAAGTTGTAATTCAGCTGAAATAGACGAAGCAAAGAAAGGTAAAATGTGGAAGTGGACTTGTATTAAATAAGGTAACTTTTAGGGTGCCTCAGAGGAGCAATGGTTACTGCCCTATATGGTGTATTAAAATTATTGATCTTTTTATTCTTCTGAAATTTTAATTGTGGACTGAAAAGGGAAAAGGACTGATTTGAAAACCAAGGAAGGTTGCACTTTTAAAAGCAAGTAACCCAACACTTATTGCAAGTGCTGTTTACACAAGGCTGATTCCAGCAGTAGATCACAGATCATACAATCCCTACAGTGTGGAAACAGGCCATTCAACAGATCACATCCACACTGACCCATGACCCTACCCTATCCCTGTAACCCTACAATTCCCACAGCTACTCCATTTGCCCAAACAACCCTGGACACTATAGGCAATTTAACATGGCCAGCCAACCAAACCTGCACATGTTTAGACTGTGGGAAGAAACTGGAGTACCTGCAGGAAAACCACGCAGATACGGCGAGAAAGTGCAAAATCCACACAGAGACTGGAATCGAACTCAGATCCCTGGCGCTGTGAGGCAGCAGTGCTAACCACTATACCACCGTGCCACTAGTAGAAGCAGTTTGCAGATGAGCTGGAGCCAAGGACTATATTCAAATGGAGGTCGGCTGGCAGCAAATAGCTGATTGGTTTGTGGACTAGTGACCAGTTATGAATGACAAAGACCTTCTACCCACAAACAACCATTTAATTGGCTCCCAGTAAGCTGAACAGCTTGAAGCAGTGAATGATATAGAGAGAAGACATCGTTTTTCCACAGGGACAGCAGCTGTCTCTGTTATCTGCCATAGAAAAACATCTTAAGTCTGATTCTTTTTATAACTGGTGTCTTAACCAGTAAGCAAGAGATTTTATAAGTATGAAGCAAACAATCTTTACTTCCTACAAGCAGGAGAAGCTGGAGAAGCATCACGGAGAAGCATGTGCTGACAAGCCAAAAGGACCATCTCAGCGAGCCCAATGAACAGGGACCATTGAATTGCTTTCTCAGTCCTTCCCTCCGCACACAAGTGCTTTTTGTTCCTGTTTTGGTCTGTCTGTATGTGTGTGCATATAAGGGGTTTAGAGTTTTAACTAGTAGAGTTATATGTCAATGGTTCATGATTGTTTACCTGCAGACAGACCCTAGTTATTTGTAATAAATAGTAATTCTTGTAAAATACAGAAACCTGGTCCAAGTTTTTGTTTAACCTAAGTTGACAGGTAAATTGGGTAAGTCTGTGTACTTTTTAAAATTGTAACTTTTAAAATCATATCTTTTGTGACAATTCCAGGAATAGCTGGGCTTGATTTCCAGCGTGCTACCCATGTGAAAAATAACACTAGGAAGTCAAAATAGAAACTAAATCTGTCTACATTTGTAGATTAACTCAAACTGGATGGGACTGAAAACAACAGGAAGTAGATTAAATACAAAAGGAACTAGACAGACGTTTGAGTAATAGCAAAATACTATGGAAGCCAGAGATCCGAAACAAAGACTGGAAGTGCTGGAGAATCTCAGCAGGTCTGGCAGCATCTATGGAGAGAGAAACAAAGTCATAGATCATAGAATCATAGATCATAGAATCCCTACAGTGTGGAAACAGCCCTTCAGCCCAACAAGTCCACAATCTCTCAGAGCATCCCATCCAGACCCATCACCCTACAACCCAGCTATCTACACATCCCTGAACACCACAGGCAATTTAGCATGGCAAATCCACCTACCCTGCACATCTCTGGACAGTGGGAGGAAACCCACACAAACACGGGAAGAATGTGCAAACTCCACACAGACAGTCGCCCGAGGGTGGATTTGAAACCAGGTTCCTGGCGCTGTGAAGCAGCAGTGCTAACCACTGAGCCACCGTGCCGCCCTATATGCATTGGCCCGAAATCGAACCTGGGCCTCCCGTGTGGCAGGCGAGAATTCCACCACTAAACCAGTAAAGCAAGTCAATGTTTCATGTCTAATGTATTTTCTTCAAAACTGAAGAGGCTGGAAAATGAAATGCATTGACCTAAGGACTGGGCTGAAATCACAATTTGAGTATGTGTAAAGGAAATGATAACGGAAACAGTGACAACAAGCCAAATAGTATTATGCTGTAGGAAAGTGATTTGGGTACATTGGTTTATATAGTACTGGAATCGTTAGCCTAGTATGTGTCAGCAGCAATCACAATCACTACAGGTCAAATCTCATGGTGGTACAGCCAGAGGAATAATTCAAATTTCAGGAAGTGACACGGAGTTTCTACAGATCACTGTTTCAGTTTCACATGCGTGTGTACAAAGCTGGTCACCACCTTATAAGAAAGGCACTGTAAGATAGTATTCAGCCCTAATTATGAGAATAGGCTGCAAAAGTGGGAATATTTACACTGGGGAAGAAATGAGCACATGGAACCACTTAAAGTACAGACAATATGTTTAAACACAGTAGTACAACTCACGGCAATAGGGCACAATGTAAAGTAAGGGTGAGAATGTGGGAGAGCAGGTGTGACTGTATCAGATAATTTAAGAGACAAAACGTTAGATAAGTGCTGAGAGAAATAAAAATGGAAGAGAATTGTAACACCCAGATATCATAAATATAAAATCCCATGCTAATGGAACCAGCCAGACAATAGTCTTTTCACTTCTGCTTGTTCCTATTAGATTCAATCTCATCATAGTTTACAGACCTCACTCATGTCCCTTAAGACTACATTTCTCCAAACTGAATAATCCTAACTCCTTGTGATTATTCCTATATCGAAGCTTCCAAGTTTAATTATTGGTCTAATTATCTTTTTCTCAAGCTTTCCAACAACATCAACTTACATTCATGTAGCACTTTTAATGTATTAAAACATACCAAGGCATTTGACAAGAGCGATATTGATGTTAATTTAAGACTAAACCATATTAAAATGAGTGATCAGAAGCCTGGCCATGGAGACAAGCTTTAATGAGCATTTTAAGGGAGAAGAAGGAACTCAAAAGTTGAACAGGATCAGCAAAGAATTCTAGAGCTAGTTCAAGATTGCAACCAATTTATTCAGGACAAGCAAATAGTAGAAATTCAGGCTGGTTAACGAAACCACTGTGAAATTCACAAAACATGAGGTTAATCTGTAACATTAGTAAGACTGACTCATGAGTGGTGTAAAAGGTCATATAGGAATTTGCACAGAGTAGGGAATAGCATTTTGTAAATATTTGGCTCTTATCCCCTATTCCTTTATATTTTCTTAACAAATTGCTTGAATACAGGTTGCTTAAGAGTTGGTTTCTCCCTTTATCAGCTCAGCTTTTGTCTCCATACCGTGAAAATTAAGCATAAAAACAGTGTGGATAAAAACACGAGTGTCAAAGCAATTCAATGTGACTACAAAAACTTCTACATGTATTATTAGTAATGAATAGTAGCACATTTGGAAATATCCACAGAGATCTGAAAGGTTCTCTATGATTCACAAATTCATAGATGCTCCCTTTACAATGAAGGTACCATAAGACAAATGAGATCTCATTGCAGCCTCAGACTTAAAGGGTGCTTTTTAATCACACCCCTGGAGGTAGTCCACATCTTGGAGCTAAACATAAATGCATTTATGTTTAAAAAAGGGAATAAAGATATATCAATTTGAAGTGCCTGAGATCACAGTCAACATGGGAAATTCTTTATTCCATTAGATTGTTTTGCTCATTGTCCATGAGGGTATCTACATCTACACAGCATTGAGTTTCACTTTGGTTTTCAGGGTGTTGGTAGATGAGCCTACTGGATGCGATTTTCCAGTCAGGTTGGTGGTGGAGTAGACTATTTTTAAGGCACCTTTTCTTGCCTCTTCACCACACACTGTAAGCAGAGTGGATACTAAACACGGCTGCTCAGTTGTGAAGAAAGCTGCTGTGTGCTGTCCTGTTCCTGTTCCAACAGCAAAATGACTGAGTCAAATTCGACTGCCTATGTTCCAGTCTGAAGCTAGGGACTTCCAGATCTCACAATCCTGTGCCTGTCAGCTCTTGCAATTGTCGTACGGCTTGTGTTGTATGTGGGGTGGGGTGGAGATCGAATTAGTCTAGGTAGGTGCCTTATGTGAGACATCTTTTAACGTGGGAATGCTGTTGCACATGAGCAGACAAACTGTACTTGACAAACAAAAAATCGATCCAGTTTCAGTGGCAAGGAATCCTGACTTAGTGCTATAGACTCCACCCATTTTCAGTATCAGTATCACATGAGTACATTCCACCTGGATTGCCATTGAGGACTTGTTTTGAATTGCACTTTGTCTGGTTCATTCCCTCTGACCTTACCATTAGGGTGACCATGCCAGGAGTTGAGAAGTCCTGATGGCATTGCTTCGGGGATCATCGAATCACTCAAGTGGCTCAATCAATCGGAAGTTCTATGGAAGATCCTGTCAAAGGCCAGCTGTCCAGCGAAATTCATCAACATCCTCTGGTTCCTCCACAATGAGGTATCTGCAACAGTCCTCACTAATGACAATATGACAGAATCCTTCAGGTCATGACAGGGATATATCATCACCCCTATCCTTTTCTCCATCTTCATCACCACCAGTCTTCAACTTGTCAAGAACAAACTTCCCGGTGATGTAGACACTGTCTACAGGATGGACAGAAGACTTTTCAATCTCAACCCGTTGAAATCCAAAAAGTAAAAAGACATAGACTTCACTGTGGAACTTCAGTACGTGGATAATAATGTCTTCTCTGTTTCTCAGAAGAAAGTCTTCAAACCTCACTTAATGCCTTTGCAAAAGCATGCCAAAGAATTGGTATCAGCCTTAACCTCAAGAAGACTCAAATCCTATACCAATCTGTCCCAGGTCAAGATCAATGGAGGAATCTTCCCAAATGTAGAACATTTCCTCTATCTGGGAAGCTATTTCTCATCCAAGGCTGACATCAATGTGGAGATTCAACATTGCATCCAATCTGCAATGCCTAAGGATGAGAGGCTTTGACGACGTTGACATTAGGGCTGATACCAAAATCCTTGTGTCTCAGGCTTCTCTTCTATATGGCTCCTATATATGGCTCTGAAACGTGGACCAGTTATAGTTGCCACCTCAAGATCCTTGAGAAATACCATTAATGCTGTTTGAGATGAATCCTTTGCATCAGCTGGGAGGACAGGCATACTGACATCAGAGTCCTTGAAACAGCTACCAGCATCAACATCAGGGCCGTGATCATTCAAAACCGACTCCGCTGCGCAGGCCACATGCTTAGGATACCCAATTTCTGACAACGAAAACAAATCTTCTTCATTGAGCTTAAGGAAGTCACTTGAATGAGAAAGGAAGTGTTTCAAAGACCTCCTGAAAGGCTTCCCTCATGAAACGCAACATTAACGTCAATGCATGGGAAATCTGCATTCAGAAGAAACCGACTTGGAGGAAACTCCTGTATGAAAGGACATATTTCTTTGAGAAAGACCTAGCAGCAAGAGAAAGCATGAGAAGGAAATGGAGAAAGAAAAGTCAATAATCTCAAGGCCAAGGACCAATTCTACCTCCCAGAAACACCTGCCAAATGCGTGGTCGGAGATGCAGCTCTAGGATCAGGCTAATCAGGCACGCAAGGACCCAGAGAACATATTACCAGTGACACGGAATTTCCTAGATGAACAATCATACTCATCAGCGAGTGATTGCCAACGACAAAGGATTATGGATAATATCTTATTCTACTGCGAGGAGGCAGTTTTGCTCAATGTGTTGTGTATGACACTGTGAGATAATAGCATAGGCTCTCTTTAGCTAATTAGCAAATTATTTTTGCTGCTAGCTTAGTACAAGTGTTAACATTTAAGATAAATGAATGAACAATCTGGAGGAGGGAATTGCAGGAAAATGCAGTCGTGCAGGAACATTCCTTTTTGAATTTTAGATAATTTTATTGCTTGCACTAATACTCCGGTTATTAGTCTTTTTTTTTGTGATTTCTGCTTCATACTCTGGGTTTACAGATTCCTATATTCCTTCAACCCACCCTCTCTGCAACCTCCTGTAGCCCAAGTCCCAGGTGATGGCTTTCAACCATCTTTCTGTTCATCACCAGTTGCCTCCATTACTCTATCAATGCAGGAGCACGTATAGTTACCTTGTGGGGGAGGTTGGTTAGCTCAGTTGGCTGGACAGCTGGTTTGCAACGCAGCGATTCCCGTACTGGTCGAGGTTACCACGAAGGACTCTCCTTCTCAATCTCTCCCTTTGAAGTGTGGTGACCCTCAGGTCAAACTACCATCAGTCATGTTTCTCTTTCTCTCATGAGAGAGCAGCTCAGCCCAAGATCTGCTAAGACAATGGGGACTTTACCTTTAGTCAACCTGTCACTGATCAGTTTTTGAATTTCTACTTCACTCCCCAATTTAATAGATTTCTTAAACGCGTTCTTCATTATCATGTTTACGATCATCTCTCTCAACTCAGGACTAGTTTCCTCCTCGGTGAACCATGTTGAGACGTTTAAATGCACGAATAAATGCACAAAATTTAAGCAATAACTAGAACAGATACAAGACTTTAGTTCTTTTGAGCATAAAATGTTAAAATATGGAATTCTCTTAAACAAGACATAGTTGAAGTGAGGCACATAAGTTAGTTTCAGAAGGGAACAGATGCTTGAAGAATACAGAGAAAAGAAGCGGAAGAGTGGAACGTGAATGAGTAAGTGATTTCTGTGGGGAGAAAATACTGGTACATACTTGACAGGTTGTGTGGCCAATTCCTGACTATAATTTTAAAATTTACATTTGAAATATATATTTTAAGATTTTGCTCATTATACAATTAAACATTTAACACTGTAAACCTGGAGAGGAAGTTGTATCAAATGAAGGGCACTTATTTTGCCTCTGAAATACAGTTCAGTCAAACTAATTTGTTTTGAAAGATCAGGATATCATTTGGAACAGAGACCTAACTCTATCATTTCCAATAAACCATGTGACTCAATCAAGTGCCTTGCAGGAAAACCTGTGCTGTTAACTGATGGAATGTTTACACTACTGAGTTTATGACAGACAAAAAAAAACCAGGGGCCCAAAGTTAGTTTTGACTTCAGTTCAGAAGCATGAAGTTTTAGTTCAGAAGATAGTTTTTACTCTAGAAGAAGGTTTTTAGTTGATGTCCAAGCTGGAAGAATTTGTTTAGAAGTGTTCGAGTTATCGGAACTAGAAAGTGGTTCAGGCCAGAAGTGAAAAAACCTGTAAAGTTATCTTGACAGCCCAAGAAGGAAAACCAAAAAGAGTTAGTTAAGTAAGAAATTGAAGAATTGAAAATAGGGGCGATATTTCTCTGGGAGTTGAGTAACCATAATGGATATCGCTGAGAAGCGTGTTGAAACTTTAAGGTTCTGTTTACATTAAGATCTTATAAAGTCATTTATCTGGAGCTTATTCTTTTTCTTTTGAGTAATACACTTGTGTTCCTTTGTTAAAGAATATTTGCAGCCTCGTGTGAATATGCGTCAGCATCTAAAGGTAAAGTCACCATAGTTCTTCCAGACCATGAGGCTGCTGTCCCACGAGACACAGACAACTGGTGGTGATTTAATCTGAGGGTCATCATTCTGCAGCGCAAACCAGCATCACAGCAAACAACTGTAAAAACTAAAACCTATTACTATAAAGCCAGGTTTCACCCTGGGATCTTACTTGTCTATTATTACCATCAGCTGGGATAATAATCACTAACGTTTAGAAAGGCTATGTGGAAAAGACTAAAGAAAACCCATAGCTTTTTATAAACTGAAGAGTCAGATTCTTACTGAAAGATCGGAGCAAGTACTGTTGTACTGCTAAAATTATAAGAAAAATTTGTTTTCTCCTGAACTGATAATACAGTTTAGATCTTATATACAACAAGTTTACTTAAAATAAATAGACTAGTATGTGGAGAATCATGTGGGATAAATTGTACTTCTCAGAACTGGAATACAGCTTTAATCTTTGGAAAGTGAATCTTTTTTTCCATCTAATTGCTCCAGCTTGGATAGAACAGTATATGTCTGAAGATAGTGTCTGCAGACCTGATTAAAAACAGCTATTATTTTCTGCTTAGGAATAGTCTTTCTAAAGTTTTTGCACAACAATGAAACACATGCTTCCAATCATGGCACTGTGTTTGTGGTTACAGTAATTTGGGACCAAAATGAGACAGTACAGTTGTGACAATATCAGATTGCAATGAAGTAGATAATAATACAAAATGCTACAAAATCTATGTCACTAATTTTCCTCTGATATTGAACAAAACTGTTGCAGGCTTATGTTACAGAAGAAATTGGAGTTGGAGCAGGCCATTTGGCTCCTCAGGATCACTCCATTAATCAACAAAATCATGGTCGATCTTTTACCTCAAATCCATTCTGATAAAGTAGATCTACACCCCTTAATTCGAAAAATATATTAATCCCTGTCTTGAACATACTCAACAATTAAACATACAGACCTCTCAGCGGGCAGAAAAAGCCAAAGATTCAGAAAACTTTGAATTGAGTAAGTTCTCTTCATCTCAGTCCTATATGGCTGATCCCCTATTCTGAGACTTTAACTTGTGTTCTAGATTCCCCAGCATCTACCCCTTCAAGCCCTTAAGAATTATTTGAGTCTCAATTAGATCACCATTCATTCTTCTAAGCTCCTGTATTAGTGAAGTCTCCTAACCTCTCAGAAAGAGCAATCTTCTCATCCTAGGAAGCTGTCTAGTAGAACTTTTGTTGCATTCAGTCTGGAGAAAATATGTCCTTCCTCCTGGGAGGAGACCAAAACTGGTCACAGTACTACCCCAGCACCCCCCACACCCCCAAAAAAAACTTAAAAAGACATGATTGCTGAAGAGGTGGGTAACAGGGTTTGGTGAAGGAAGTGAGTTTGTTGAGGAATGGTGTGTTCAGGTGCAGGGTAGGATATAGGATTGCAAACATTTGTAGAGATAGCCTGAGGCAAAGTGATGGGAGAAGTGACTACAAATTGAAAGCCAGTTTGGAACGGTAAGATACAGGCGATGTGTGAATGGGACTTAGTGCAGGCCAGCAAAGGTGTGGTGGCTGTCTGTGAGATCATGGGAGCAAGGACAACTTTTAAAGTAGCCACCTATAAAGCATATACAAGGGTTTCAATGGTAAAGGCACCCCGAAGCCAGAATATCTTCTCTTAGATAAGAGGCCCAAATGTATTCACATTATTCCAGCTGTAATCTAATCAGTGTCTTGTACCATTTTAGCTAGAAGTCTCTATTTTTATGCTCCATTTACCCTCTCTATTACCTGCTGAACTTGTATTCTAATGCGATTTATGCACAAGGACTTTCAAATCCCTTTGTACTGCAGCTTGCTTCAGTCTTTCTCAATTTAAATAATGTCAGCTCCTCTATTCTGGCTTCCAAAGTGCATAATCACACACTTCCCCATATTACATTCCATCTGTGAAGATTTTGCCCACTCACTTAACTTGTTTATATCTCTGATGTTGAGATGCTGATGTTGGACTGGGGTGGACAAAGTCAGAAGTCACACGACACTAGGCTATAGTCCAACAGGTTTATTTGAAATCACGAGCTTTTGGCATCCCTTCAGCAGGTGAAGTGAGAAAGAAGCACACAGAACACAATTTATGGGCAGAGAAAGATTAAGGGCAGGGAGATCAAAAGACCATATAAATGATGTGAGTGGAGTGCTGAATAATGAGTCCCTGCAGGTGATCCGATATTAGACGGTCTGAGTAAAGTGGCAACAGCTGAATAACAAGTGAAGGGATGACCTATAATCCGAGTAAATGAGGCAGAGAGAATATTACGAAAAATTAAAAATAAGGTGGTGCTGGAGACAAACCAAATGACTGGAAGAGCATGATTGGTTAGATCCCCAGCATGCAACTTTTATACCTAAGTCATAAGTAATCCAAAACTGTACAAACTAACTAAGGTAGAGAGATATAACAATTCTTCCAGGTGATGGTAGCAAAACAGGACAGGAGGAAGATTTTACAGATACAAAACAGTGTGGTGGGGCACGACATGAACCCAAGATCACAGTTGAGGCCATCTTCATTGGTATGGAACTTGGCTATCAGTTTCTGCTCAGCGATTCTGCATTGCTGTATATCTCGAAGGCCACCTTGGAGAACACTCACCCGAAGATCGGAGGCTGAATGCCCTTGATCACTGAAGTGTTCCTAGACAGGGAACTCAAGTTGACCTACAACACAGACTACGCTGAGAGACTCTGCCGTTTTGCACACTCCTCGATCATCTCGTACACCAACTCTACAGCAGACACTGCAACATTGAAATTGAGATTGAGTCCATATTCTCAGCTTGCGCTCAGGATACAGTGGACCAGCTACAAGACAGTGCCAAGCAGATGAGGTAATGGAACTACACCACCTACGTGCACACCAGGAACAAGAAACTGGAGAAACTCGGCATCACCACCAGCAGTAACCAAGCCTCCCCTGATACCACAGTTGAAACTGGTACGATCACAAGGAAATCCATCATCAACTTGTTTGACCACAACCTTCAACTGGACGAAATCGAAGTTCTTAGCCAAGGGCTCAATTTCTGCCCCACTACCAAAATGGATCCCATTGTTCTGGTGGCAGACACAGAGGAATTCATGAGGCTCTGGAAATTCTTCCACAAACCTCAAGACATCAGCAGCGAGCCCAATGAGACAGCCAACGAACCAGAACAGTAGACAAGAGAGATCTGTGGTGCAGTGACCAAAGAAGAAGAGTCGAATTGGACCCCTCCAGAAGGCCACTGCTCTAGGCTCGAAACGTAGGGTCAAGCTATCAGGAGTTGCATTAACACCAGATTCATCAGCTGCAATCACAAGATAGCGCAGAACTTCACCTAAGCACAATGCAAAGCCATCCATGCTCTCAAGACCAATCGTAACATTGTCTGCTGATTTGATGGTAAAGGAGGAGCCACTGCCATACAGAATAGAACAGACTACTGCAAAGAAGCTTACTGACAACTGAACAGCCAGGAGCACTACAGACAACTACCTGCTGATCCGACCAAAGAACACACCCATCAAATGAACAGACTGATCCAGATCCTCAGAGTATCCTATGCACTCTAATCCCACATACTTCTCGCACAGGAGCCTTCTACTGCCTTCTGAAGATACACAAAGCCAACACACCTGGATGTCCCATCATATCAGGCAATGGGACCCTGTGTGAGAACTTCTCAGGCTATGTCGAGTGCATCTTGAAAGCCATTGTACCCTCAGCTTCTGTCACGACACCACAGATTTCTTACAGAAACTCAGCACCCACAGGCCAATTGAACCAGGAACATTCCTCATCACGATGGCAGAGGTAATGGTCTGGAAAGGGTTTTTGAAGTAAGTTTGGATCCAGTTACAAGTGCACATTATAGATAGAACATATTGCAGCCATGCAATATTGGAGTTAGGAGGAATTGACAGTGAGTTCAGTGGCAGGACAATGAGCAAACTACTATTTTGTAACGGGTTACTCGGGTTTTCCAGCTTTCCCCATCCAGGAAAATATGCAAACCCTTGACACACATTCCCTGCTGTAGTATGACACAGGCTACACCACAATGGGAGGAATTGAATATTACACAATTGGCTGCTAACATCCTTACGGTATTGAGAAGTGCATTGAAGAAGTAGCAGGAGGTGGTTGGGCCAAAGGTATGATACAAACTTGCCAACCTCTAAAGATTTAATACTAAAAGTTAATAAAGTTGTGGCAGACATAACGTACATCATTACTTCTGCACATTCCTAGGAATATCAACCTCATTTGCATGACAACATTATAACTCAGCACTAAACATAGACAGTAAGTCGCTGGCTCATGGACTGTCTCAAAATGAAGAAAAAATGTGTCACTTCAACTAAAGTCTAATGACCGAGATCATAAATTCAAGTCGATTAATTTGGGAAAAATTAACAGATAAAAATATAAGAATAGACAAGAGAATTGGGACTATCTCATTTAGAGTAGAAATCAATTTAACGTTTTTTGAACTTTTTAACTTTTATTTTAAGTACACAATCAAACTAAACTTTCCAAAAAACAACCATTTATATAACTGGATTTATTTTTATTCATGATGTGGAGGTGCCGGTGTTGGACTGGGGTGGACAAAGTCAGAAATCATACGACACCATGTTATAATCCAACAGGTTTATTTGAAAACACAAGATCCAAAACCTGTTGGACTATAGCCTGGTGTCGTGTGATTTCTGATTATTTTTTCATTCATGGGATGAGGGCCAGCATTTATTGCCTGTCCTTAATTGTTCACAGGGCAGTTAAGAGTCAACCACATGGCTGTGGGTCTGCAGTCATATATACAATAGTTAGGATGGGAGTTTCCTTCCCTAAAGGATATTAGTGACAATCGATTCATGGCCACCATTAAACTCTTAATTCCAGATTTTTCATTGAATTCAAATTCCACCATCTGCCCTGGTGGGATTCGAACCCAGATCTCCAGAACATTACTTGGGTCTCTGGATTAACAGTCCAGTGATAACACCACTAGGCCATCACCTTTACTGAATGCTATTATGCATTGACTTTATGTAGTGTTTACCAGATCACATGCTGCAATTGCAAAGCAATACGTGATGCTTATTGGTAAAGTTTCTTGTCCTGTCCAATATTTAGCTATTAACTAACTTGACTACATTATACAATACAATACAGCCTGTGTCAATTCCTAATCCGCATTTAGAACTGCTACTTATTGCCCATATATGCAGGTTCTATCTCTCTGCATGCCTCTCATTCATTTGTCTATCAAGATGTGCCTTAAATGTTGCTAGCAAGCCTGCTTCCACCACCTCCATTAGCAGTGTGTTTCAGGCACCCGCCATGTGAAACATTTTCCTCATACTTCTCCCCTAAACATTCCTCCTCTCATCTTGAACCTGTGCCTTATTGTAGTTGACCTTTCCACCCTGGGAAAAAGCCTCTGCTATGTAGCCTATCTGTGCCTCACATAATTTTGCAGACCTCTATGAGGTCGCCCCACAGCCTCCATCTTTCCAGTGAAACCAATCTGAGTTTATCCAATCTCTCCTCATAACTAAAACCCTCCAAATCAGGCAATATTGTGGTAAAATTGTGAAGAAAAAAACCAGAGTTAACATTTCAGGTCCGGTGAGCCTTCCTCAGAACTGGTCACTGGACCCGAAACATTAACTCTGATTTTTCCTTCACAGATGCTGCCAGACCTGCTGAGCTTTTCAAGCAACTTCTGTTTTTGTTCTTGATTTACAGCATTCTCAGTTCTTTCGGTTTTTATTCTGGTAAACTTTCCCTGCATCCTCTCCAAAGCATCCACATCCTTCTGGTTGTGTGGCCACCAGAACTGCATGTAATATTCCAAATGGGGCCTAACTAAACTGTTACACATTTGTAACATAAGTGGCCAACTTTTATATTGGATGACAAAGCCGAAGGCAAGTGTGATATACACCTTTCAAGTTGTTACTTATGGGGTTATGCTAGGTACCATCTTTGCTACATTATGACAATGACTACACTGGAAAAGTAAAGTTGCCCTAATCCTAATGGACCATAGGGACGCTCTCTCATTAGAGAGAGATGACTGGTGGTGGTTTAACCTGAGGGTCACCTTACCTCAGACAAAAGGTGAGGTTGAGAAGACCAGTACTTCCTGGTAACCTCAGCCAGTGCAGGAATTGAACTCCAAGTTGTTGGCATTAATCTGAATTGCAATACAGACATTCAGCTAACTGAGCTAACTGATCTCCTATCATTGGCTGTAAATAGTTTATAATTTTACCAAGGTGCTATATAGAAAGGCAAGTTTCTTTCTTCAGGGCTGAAGCTGCTTCCTACAATTTGGACAAGAGACTCAGTGTTTAGAGGTGTGTGTTGCCCTCTGATTTTTCAGTGCCACTAGCCAGTTCCTCATTTATAAGATGCTATAGTGGAACAAAATGCATGGCATTTGTGGGCTATAAGAAGGGATATTAATGTGTCAGGTATTTCCAATTCTAATAGATAATTGACAAAAACTATGCTGATTAGCATAAATACCATTGATATCTTTTGAAGATTCCATTGGTGTTTTATTTCCAAGTCTCTTGTGAGAAAAATTTTGTCTTACTACAGGATGAGAACCATGTTTAGAAATGCCAGCTGTGCTAATTCAGGTTTGTCTCTGGTAAGGAGGCTCAACGAACAAGAATTTTCTTTTTATCTGAAAGGAGATGGCAAAAAGGAGGAAGGCAAGTCACATGGGTTGCCACCATGTATTTGATGTCTCCAGTGGCTGGATATAGAATTCCAAAGAAGGTACAACTTACATTTATATTGTTTTTTTTTATAACAACAGGATGTCCTAAAGTGCTTTACAGCCAGTGAAATATTTTGAAGTGTTCTTACTGTTATAATGTAGGACAGGCACAACGGCAATAAAATGTACACTCCTGGCCGTAGCATCCCAGCATTTGCCATTAGGGAGAATGGGATTGAAGTAAGACATGGCATTGTTTGATGTATTAGTCTTAGTGCTAATTAAAAATGCTGCACACAACTGTTATACAGATTTCTTAACAATCTCTTCAAAGAGACCAAAAAGTCTCTGCCTGCAGATAAAATTGCAGTCTGAGGTAAAGGAGAAAGAGTGAGCCATAATCTGCAGCAAATGTGCAAAGGAAAAGAAAATTCTTTATTTGGGCAAACAGAATGTGCAATTCTTAAATTGGTTTTCAATTCTTGAAAAGACACAGCAGCTTCATTCTTTGCCTGATATATTCCACATTTCATAGCAAGAACATATAATTAAACGATCTTGTCACATGTCAGAATGTACGGCCTCTAGTTCTTCCTTTATCTCAAATTTGCATCAGCAATTTTTGCCTCAGTAACATTCGTAGGCATGCACAGTCTCAGGTTTTGTCCTTTCCTGAAATTTCAGCAGATTCTGCAACCTACAAATTAGAACTGTGTTAAATGCATTTCATATCTGTCATCTGTTTCAAAAGATTTGATAAAATCTTACAAGAATTAATGTATACCAAAAAATATTTTTCAAAAAAAAGCAGAAGAGAGAGATAGCAGTTTCTACAAGGCAAGAACAAACTAAGCTGAGTTTTCAGTTAAATTTCCCTGTCTGGGGATAGTTTGCATTTATGACTGATGTTGACAGCACAATTAAGTTATCTTAAGCTGATATATGAGAGATGTAGAAGAAACGGAAAGATAATAAGTTCTGAAAGTTGAAAGCATCAAATTGAATCAGTATTCCTCTGATATTCCTAACCTACATATCTTACAGCATACAGAATAAAACTGAAATGAAAATAAAGCAGTTATTTGATAATAGTACAGGAAGAACTAAATATATTTGTGGAGTAGAAGTACAATTATTAATTTGCTACCAATTTTGAGAAAAAAGGTTAATAAGTGCATATTATGTACCTGATGCTACATTTTTAATTCCACTGTAACATTACATACATCCATTACATTAATAAATAAAATCAGAGGCATCATACTGTAAAATCCTTAATTAATGTAGCTTATCATTAGAAACTAGACATCACAATACCAATGCAATATTACAGTCTACATCACTTGGCTAGATCTTAAATTTCTCCCAGAGATATATAATGTGCACACCTGTTAATTTTCAATAAAGTCCTCCCTATGGCTTTATAACACCATTTCTCAAGATTTCTGACAATGCTTCATACCAAAGATTTTCACTGTTACAGGCAGATGCAATCCATCTGTTCATGTGGAAAATTCTCGAGACAGAAGGCGGTGCCAATAAACTTTCAATCATAATAGGACTTCTTCTTTTGCCACAACCCAATATATTCATTTTAAAAATGCATTTGCTAATAGTTACCATCCTTTACAAGTTTTTTTAAAAAAAACGTGTTCAGATTATGGTTCATTTTTGTCTCTAAAATCCCATTCCTGCCAAAATCTATAGACACCTTTAGGTACATATAGACACAGAGAGCATGGCTATATCAACATCCCTATGGCAATTCATTATATTTCAATTGACCAAGTAATGCTGATGCATTCCTCCAGAATAGTCCACCTCTTGAGAGCTGGAGAATTCTACAAATCCAAAATTATTTAACTTATTTGATGTGACAAAATATATCGCTGAGTAAGGGAAGTAGGAAAACTGACCTGGAAGAATCTGAAGCTACATGAGAGTCAACAGATAAGCCTCTTTTTCATTGTCATGAATTGCTGTGGTCCATTTGTCCAATATTAAAAGCAAATTTTCAAAGATTCTACATTAACAATTATTTTCAAAGTTTTGGCTTTGTCAATAGCCAACATTAAAACCACTGACTGGCCAATATTATGCCTGCAAACAACTAAGGTAAGTACACCACAATTCCACTGTATGACTTCAGTGATCATTTCAAACGGGGGTAACATTTTCACAAACATTGCCCAGGTTTGGAGTAGATTTTTCTCTGATGGATTATCAAATTTGGACAAGGAAGTGGTGGAAAATTAGGAGAGAGTTAAGTCATGAAGTGAGGCAGTCAAATGACTGCGGTACGGGAATGCTAGCATTAGGAGATTTTCTTGTTTTTATTTTGCTCATTATTTCCAAGAGCTGTCTTACAAAGGATGGCAGCACACCAAGGTACTGGTGGTTTTATCCTGGACACCCTCCAATGGAGATGGCCTCTTTCAGCTTCTACACTCCTCCTTCCTTTAGTTAGCCATGCCAGCTTTCACTTCAGAGATCGTTACACTCCTTTTGCTTAACCATCAGTACTCATTAGTCATCTTTTTCTTGGACTATATAATACCAATGCACCTGCAATAAGGCTTGAGAGTTGTTTACCAGGTCATAAATAGAAATATAAATTTGGAGAGAACGATGAGGCATTGGTATAAATTAATAATGATGAGGCTAATGGGCTTTAAAGAAAGTGGGTCTGAGTTCTTTGGATTTTAGAAGAATGAGAGGTGATCTCACTGAAGCTTAAAAAAATCTGAAAAGTCTACACAAGGTAGATAAGGTAGATGCAAGAAGGATGTTTCTCCTGGTTGGCACTGATTTGAACCAGGGGACAGTATCATAACAAGAGGTTCTTATTTTGGTCCTCCATCGAGGACCAAAATAAGGAGGAACGTCTTCACTCAGAGAGCAGTGAATCTTTGGGTTGTGGAAAATCCGTCATTGATTACATTCAAGACAGAGATCAATAGATACTAATGGGAGTAGAAATGCCATGATCTAGAACAGCAAGCAAAGTCAAGGGGCTTAGAAGGCCTACTCCTACATTCAGGAAACATTCAAGCTCTAATCTGATACAGAGATTGGGAGGGGGAGCTATAAGGCCCTTCAACAACAATAATACACTCTTATATAACTCCTTGAATGGAGAGAAATATCCTGAGGCATTGTCAGAAATATGGACATTAAGGCAAAGGAGTAGATATTAGGAGGCACGATTAAAAGCTTGGTCAATGAGGTGAGTATTAAGAGCGGATTTTTAAGATTCCTAGTTTGGGAAAAGTTTTAAAATTCTTATTGCCAATGATATTCAGAGGAAGGGTCCTGATCCGAAACGTCAACTTTCTTGCTCCTCTGATGCTGCCTGGCCTGCTGTGTTCCTCCAGCTCCACACTGTGTTATCTCTGAGTCCAGCATCTGCAGTTCTTACTATTTCTTTGTAAATATATTAGGTAATGCTATTCGATTTACAATTATGACTATGCTCCAATCAATCATACTCCTTAATTGCAATACATACGAACCGCTATGGATGATAGTTCTCGTGTAAAATGTAATTTGTTTTGGGGGGGGCAGGGAGGGGTAAGTTATGTTAATGTCTGCAGACTTTCAAACAATTGCCCAACCAAAATTTTTTGAAAATATCATCATCAGTGGCATTCATGAACTATTAATCAGCCTTCAAAACATACGTATTGTGTACCAATAATTCTGAAGGTAAACAGAGTGATATCTATAATCTTTTAATTGCAATCTTAGCCATTTACATTCAGTTACTCGTAACTGCTCGAGTTTTAAAATCTTTTGGCTGATTGCAGGGCAATTTTTGCCTGAAAATAGCAAAGAAATTTAACTTCAAAGAGGGCAAATCAGCCGATTATTATCTGTCTATCCCCTGCAGTGCATGTCATGGCTTCTACCCAACAACAAATGGTTTCTGAGAAATTGCCTGTGGAATCTCCTGTGGTCCCAAATGGAAGTAGCAGCAAATCATTAGATGAAAGTCTTTTAAAATTTATTACTGCCAGCCTCGGACATAATTTTTCATGATGAATGCCAGTTTTCTCTGCATACGTTCACTGAATCTTGAATAACAGCCAAAGGCATCACTGTTAAATACTGCTCTCCTCTGTGCCAGTTTCAATGAGGTTTGTAAATACCTTCACTCCACTGGAGCATTTACCTATGTACTTCAGATGTCAACCACCACAATAACATAAAATGTCTTGATTCTTATCTGGCATATCTGAAGTTCATGTATTCTGGAAGAACACAGCATTAAGCCAAATATCATTCTCAGAAAATGTCTAATTCTGGAATTCTCTATTATACATAATCAAATCCAAAATAAAAACATGCTCAACCAGTCCAAGCACTCTTAGAATGCTACGTGCACTTTCCAATCAATACAATTATTAGCCTGCTGTCAATGACAGTGAAAGACAAGGATTCTAGTAAATGTGTAACGTTTGTAATATAATGTGCTCAAGTTGCTCACAGTAAAAGATATGTCTACACAAATGGATTTTTCCAGAGTACAGTTGGTACAGTCCCTGGTTGGGTGTGATCTGTTCTCCACTGACTGCTCTCAAGTCCCTTTTCTTAATTGCCATATCATTTAATGCCTATCCTATCATTCTAATACCATCTCATCACGCTGCACATGTTCCATACAATTATTCTCTCTACAGCAGAGCTTATAGAGGCATTCAGAATTATGAATGGTTTTCATGGCCTCTTCCGGTGCTGTACTATTAGGAGAAACTGTTCCAACAAGTATCAGTAACCAGATGGAAAAGATTTAAGACAATTTCCAAAGACACAATGAGTATTAGGTGGAGTTATTTCAGAAATGCAGAGAGTTGTTAAGCTCTGGAACCCACCACTGCGTAGTTCACAATCCAAATTGTGCTTGAAATCATTAAGATGAAGGGTGCTGATAGAAGGACCAAAAGTAACAAAACCACTGAACTGAATGGCAGCAATATTAGAGTGCTGAATTAAATTAAGAAAGAAACCTGCACAGCACTAGTTAAAATAATGGAACATCCATTGGGTGTAGGAGATAACTAATGTTGAAATCAATTTTAAAAAGCAGAACAAATTGGTTTCAGGGCACTTCAGAATCATCAGCTCTATGCCAATTCAAATATTGGAGGAATCTCTGATTAATTAAGCAATGGCATGAATTTAGAGAGGTGAAAGTTGTTTTTGATGAGCATTCTCGATGTCTTTGGAGGAATAAGGAGATTGAAAGGCTTTCATAAGAATTTCCACAATGTTTAATAGTCTTGACAGCCAAGCTGGGACAGGATAAATAATTGAATTAGAAATAAGAAACACAAAGTACCCATGAGAGCCATAATGCCACACAGGGGAGAGGTGCTGAGTTAAGTAAACTACTGTGGGGGTCAGTAATTGGACTTTATTGGTGACTGAATAAATTACCTGAATTGTAACAGATTATTAGGCTGTAAATTTGCAGCTAATATAGCTGAGTGCAGCTGGGTCAGAACATGAGCTAAACTTTTCAGAAATGTTTAAATCTAACATCTAATGCAGCAGACAAGTAATTTAAATTGGTGCCAAATACAAAGGGTTGATTTCCTTCCTAACCTCAGCTTACTCCACTAAATCTCCAGTCTCACTGTCCTTTTCATATCAACTACCCTCTCAACGTTGTCACAATCTCATCCTCTTAAAACCTCTTCAGTTCCCCAACTTGTTCAGGATACATTATTCATAACCTTTTGAAGTTAAACATGTTTTGAACCAACTCCGTCCATGCAAAGAACCCAGTAGAAATGCAGATATTTCAGGAAGTCAATGCATTTTGTATCGGATTGGTCATTCTAGAATTTGAGCTGATGGCTAAAGGTCACACACATTAGGATGTAAATCAGGACAGTCAACCCGCCAATAGTTACTGTCTCACCCTGTGTGGCACATACATCATTCCCATTCAGACTAAACTCAGCAATTTCAGTTTGACACATTGTAACTCCTCAAAACAAATAATGCAGCTCACACACTGTAGACATTTATTACTACACTCCAGTAACCAGCTGAATTTCTGGCCACAAAAACTGAGGAACTGAGGAAGGGTCACCGGACCCAAAACGTTAACTCTGATTTTTTTCTTCACAGATGCTGCCAGACCTGCTGAGCTTTTCCAGCAACTTTGTTTCTGTTCCTGATTTACAGCACCTGCGGTTCTTTCAGTTTTTATTTAGTAAATTTCTGGCCACTCCTTTTACTATTGTTTCTTTACTTAAGTGGTAACACAGAATATATATGTGACCTGCTTCCCCTCCTAAAAATGGGGATTACAAAATAAAATTTAGAGACAGTTTGAGTCGAAGGAGAAGAAGATTATGAATGAAGACTTGGAGATGAGCAGTATCAAGTGCCTGGGATCGTAGAATCATAGAATCCCTACAGTGTGGAAACAGGCCCTTTGGCCCAACAAGTCCACACCGAACCTCAGAGCATCCCACCCAGACCCATCCTCCTATAACCCATCTAATCTACACATCCCTGAACACTATGGGCAATTGAGTATGGCCAATCCACCTAGCCTGCACATCTTTGGATTGTGGGAGGAAACCGGAGCACCCGGAGAAGACCCATGCAGACATGGGGAGAATGTGCAAACTCCACACAGACAGTCGCCCGAGGTAGAATTGAACCTGGGTCCCTGGCGCTGTGAGGCAGCAGGGCTAAGCACTGTGCCAACGTGCCGCCCCACTAAATCTGCACTGGGTAAATTTGGAACTATGGCAAAGAACTATAGCTCTCACTGAAGTATTTTATTTTTATTAATTATGGAACGTTATTGCCCACCCCTAATTGCCTTTGAGAAGGTGAGATTCTTTCTTGAACTGCTGCAGTCCATTTATTGTAGGGACACTGTTAGAGAAGTTACAGGATTTTGACCCAGCAACACTGTGAAAGAACAGTGATATAATTCGTCAGGATAGTGAATGGCTTGGAGGGGAACTTGCAGGTGGTTGGTTTCCCACATATCTGCTATCTTTATCCTTCTAGATGGAAGTGGTTGTGGGTTTGGAAGGCTATGTCTAAGAAGACTTGGCAAATTTCTGCAGTTGATGGTATACACCATTGGTCCTGGGCATCAATGGAGGAGGGAGTAAATGTTTATGGGTGTGCATCCTGAATGGCATCAAGCTTGCTAAGTGTGGTTGGAGCAGCACTCATCCAGGCAAAGGATAAGCATTCCATCACACTCCAGACTTGTGCCTTGTAGATGGTGAATAGATTTCAGAAACAGAGGTGAGTTAGTTGCTGCATGATTCCGAGCTTCTGACCTGCTTTTGAAGTCACAGTATTTATATGGCTAGCCCAGTTCAGTTTCTGGTCAACTGGAACCGTCAGTTTGTTGATAGTGGGAGGAATTCAGCAATGGGAGTACAACTGAATGTTGCGAAGTTAGCTACAGCACTTGTGGTTTGGGAGGCAGGAAGTTACAATTTGGTGTTTGTAAAATGCTAGGGGGAAAAGCATTGCATGGTCCCTTTAAAAGATGATGTGCTTTTTCTATGCTTAGAGATTTAAAAAAAAAATTACTGAGAGCAACAGCTTGAAAGTTTGCAAGTACACAGAGAGCACCCAAATTGAAACAGTTGTGTCAAAAGGAGTTACTGCCGCCGCCTACCCCGCTCCTCCTACCTCCGACGCCGGTCCGCCCATCACTGACGCGGACGCAACTCCACCCACCGCCGGCGCAACTCCGCCCACGACGCTCCGCCCACAGCCGACGCCGACACAGCTCCGCCCACAGCCGACGCCGACACAGCTCCACCCACAGCCGACGCCGACACAGCTCCACCCACCACCTCCACAGCCAGCAGCTCCAGAGGAGACAGCAGCACCCAGCCCTGCCGAGTCTTCACCATCCCCCCAGACCTACCCCTTACTGAGGACGAACGGTCAGTCCTCAGTAAAGGGCTCACCTTTGTCCCCCTCCACCCACAGATCAACGAATACCGCTCACGCTTGGACATAGAGCAATTTTTCCGCCGCCTCCGCCTCCACGCTTACTTCTTTAACCGTGAACCTAACCCTCCCTCTACTGACCCCTTCTCCCGCTTCCAACACACCCCCTCCTCCTGGACACCACCCCAAGGCCTCCTACCCTCCCTCGACCTCTTCATCTCCAACTGCCGTCGAGACATCAATCGCCTCAACCTCTCCACCCCTCTCACCCACTCCAACCTCTCCCCCGCAGAACGTGCAGCCCTCCGCTCCCTCTGCTCCAATCCCAACCTCCCCATAAAACCCGCGGACAAGGGAGGTGCAGTTGTAGTATGGCGCACTGACCTCTACATCGCCGAGGCCGGACGCCAACTCTCCGACACCTCCTCCTACCGCCCCCTTGATCATGACCCCACCCCTGAGCACCAAACCATCATCTCGCAAACCATCCACAACCTCATCACCTCAGGTGACCTCCCACCCACGGCCTCCAACCTCATCGTTCCCCAACCTCGCACTGCCCGCTTCTATCTCCTTCCCAAAATCCACAAACCTGAATGCCCTGGTCGACCCATTGTCTCCGCCTGCTCCTGCCCCACCGAACTGATCTCCAACTATCTCGACTCCATTTTCTCCCCCTTGGTCCAGGAACTCCCTACCTATGTCCGTGACACCACCCACGCCCTCCACCTCCTCCAGAACTTCCAATTCCCCGGTCCCCAACACCTCATCTTTACCATGGACGTCCAGTCCCTCTACACCTGCATTCCCCATGCAGATGGCCTTAAGGCCCTCCGCTTCTTCCTGTCCCGCAGGCCCGACCAGTCCCCCTCCACTGACACCCTCATCCGCTTAGCCGAACTCGTCCTCACACTCAACAACTTCTCTTTCAATTCCTCCCACTTCCTACAGACAAAGGGGGTAGCCATGGGTACCCGCATGGGCCCAAGCTACGCCTGCCTCTTTGTAGGTTACGTGGAACAATCCCTCTTCCGTACCTACA
>NC_063335.1:35654675-35710454 GCF_021869965.1 Rhincodon typus
CACTTCACTAACACCTTCCACCCCAACCTTAAGTTTACCTGGACCATCTCTAACACCTCTCTCCCCTTCCTGGACCTCTCTGTCTCCATATCGGGCAACCACCTAGAAACCGATATTCATTTCAAGCCCACTGACTCCCACAGCTACCTAGAATACTCCTCCTCCCACCCACCTTCCTGCAAAAATGCTATCCCCTATTCCCAATTCCTTCGCCTCCGCCGCATCTGCTCCCAGGATGAGGCATTCCACTCCCGTACATCTCAGTTGTCCTCGTTTTTCAAGGACCGTAACTTCCCCTCCTCGGTGGTCGAGAACGCCCTCAACCGTGTCTCCCACATCTCCCGCACCTCATCCCTCACACCCCGTCCACGCAATAAGAACCAAAAAAGAATCCCCCTCGTCCTCACGTACCACCCCACCAACCTCCGGATCCAACGCATCATCCTCCGACACTTCCGCCATCTGCAATCCGACCCCACCACCAAAGACATCTTTCCCTCCCCACCCTTATCTGCTTTCCGGAGGGACAACTCTCTCCGTGACTCCCTTGTCCGCTCCACACTCCCCTCCAGCTCCACCACACCCGGCACTTTTCCCTGCAACCGCAGGAAGTGCTACACCTGCCCCCATACCTCCTCCCTCACCCCCATCCCAGGCCCCAAGAAGACTTTCCACATCAAGCAGATGTTCACCTGCACATCTGCCAATGTGGTATACTGCATCCGCTGTACCCGGTGTGGCTTCCTCTACATCGGGGAAACCAAGCGGAGACTCGGGGACCGCTTTGCAGAACACCTACGCTCGGTTCGCAACAAACAACTGCACCTCCCAGTCGCAAACCATTTCAACTCCCCCTCCCATTCCTCAGACGACATGTCCTTCCTGGGCCTCCTGCAGTGCCACAACGATGCCACCCGAAGGCTGCAGGAACAGCAACTCATATTCCGCTTGGGAACCCTGCAGCCCAATGGTATCAATGTGGATTTCACAAGTTTCAAAATCTCCCCTCCCCCCACCGCATCCCAAAACCAGTCCAGCTCGTCCCTGCCTCCCTAACCTGTTCTTCCTCCCACCTATCCCCTCCTCCTACCTCAAGCCGCACCTCCATCTCCTACCGACCAACCTCATCCCGCCCCCTTGACCTGTCCGTCCTCCCTGGACTGACCTATCCCCTTCCTAACTCCCTACCTACACTCACCTTTCCTGGCCCCATCCCCGCCTCGTCGACCTGTTTGTTTCCTCTCCACCTATCCTCTCCTCTATCCCTCTTCTATCCGCCTCCCACTCTCTCCCTATTTATTTCAAAACCCCCTTCCCCTCCCCCTTTTCTGATGAAGGGTCAAGGCCTGAAACGTCAGCCTCTCTGCTCCTATGATGCTGCTTGGCCTGCTGTGTTCATCCAGCCCTGCACCTTGTTGTCTCGGATTCTCCAGCATCTGCAGTTCCTACTATCTCTGATTAAATTTAAATCTGATGGTTTTGACAACATAGGACCAATTCTATTGTAAGAAATTGGTATGTCATCAATGGTACAAAAGAAAGGGATGCTGGGTAAAAACAGGAGAGCTAACTGCCACCTGCCAGTGTTAACAGCGCTCAGCTCTCAAGAGAGAATCGCTGGCTCTCATAGACTCCTCTTGGTCTTAGAGAAAGCACCATCTAAAGACCAAAGGTACCCACGGCACAACTAGTGAATATTTCTGATAGAAGAATCAATGGAGAAGGCACAGAGCATTCTGGAAGACACATAACCTGGTTGTATTTTCAAGAGACTAAATTCTACTTTTCTTAATTTTATATAAGTAAGACTTGTATTTATTGGAACAGCATACTATTAGAATCTTGTTTTATTTGGGAATAGTTAGTAGTTAGAAGGGGTTAATTTGTTCACTGTTAGATAAATAAATTGTTACCTGTTGACTGTAAAGTCAGGGGTTTATTTTATTTAACCAATAGAAGTTGCTGAAAGGCAGATTACACCACTTTTTACACTCCTTTTACAGATTATAGGGCAAGCTGCTCCTCTTTGGGTGTTTCGGTTTTAGTTTTCAGCAGGAGGGTGGGTCAACCTCCGCTTTATAACAGTCATAGAGACATACAGCACCGAAACAGACCCTTCAATCCAACTTGTCCATGCCAACCAGATATCCTAAATAAATCTAGTCCCATTTGCCAGCATTTGGCTCATTTCCCTCTAGACTCTTCCTATTCATGTACCCATCCAGATGCCTTTTAAATGTTGTTCCACTTCCTCTGGCAGCTCATTCCATACACACACCACCCTCTGCATGAAAAAGTTGTCCCTTAGGTCCCTTTTTGAATCTTTTCCCTCTCACCTTAAACCTATGCCCTCTAACTTTGGAACTCCCCCACCTCAGGGAAAAGACCTTGTCTACTTACCCTATCCATGCTCGCCCCTCATGATTTTATAAACCTCTGTAAGGTCACCCCTCAGCCTCTGACACTCCAGGGAAAATAGCCCCAGTGTATTCATCCTCTTCCTATAGCACAAGCCCTCCAACCCTGGCAACATCTTTGTAAATCTTTTCTGAAAACAAAGAACTGCAGATGCTGTAAATCAGGAACAAAAACAAAGTTGCTGGAAAAGCTCAGCAGGTCTGGCAGCATCAGTGAAGAAAATATCAGAGTTAACGTTTCGGGTCCGGTGACACTTCCTCAGAGGGTCTGTCCTTGACATAGAGTCCTCTGAGGAAGGGTCACCAGACCCAAAACATTGACTCTGATTTTTTTCTCCACAGATGCTGCCAGACCCACCAAGCTTTGCCAGCAACTTCTGTTCCCGTACTCAATGCACTGACTCATAAAGACAAGCATACCAAATGCCTTCTTCACGATCCTATCTACCCGTGACTTCATTTTCGAGGAACTATGAACCTGCACTCCAAGGTCTCTTTGATTCTCTCTCATTGGAGATGGTCACTGCCTGGCACTTGAGTGGCTTGAATGCTACTTGCCAAATATCAGCGCAAACCCGGATACTGTCCAGGTGTGGGTGCATTTTGATACGGACTGCTTCAGTATCCAAAAAGTCGTGAATGGTGCTGAACATTGTGCAATCATCTGTGAACATCCCCACGTCTGACCTTTTGCTGAAAATCATTGATGAGGCAGATGAAGATAGTCGGGCCGGGGACGTTATGCTGAAGAAATCCTGCAAAGGTGGCTTGGAGCTTAAAAGACTGACCTCCAAAAACCATAACCAACTTCCTTTGTGCCAGGCAGAACTCCAACCCATGGAGCGTTTTCATCCCGAATTCTATTGACTCCAGTTTTGCAATGGATTCTTGATGCTATACTCAGTCAAATGCGGCCTTGATGTCAAGGGCAGTCGCTCTTACCTCAACCTCTCAAGTTCAGCTCTTTTCTCCATGTTTGAACCAAGGCTGTAACAGGTCAGGAGCTGAGTGACCCTGGCAGAACCTAAAGTGAGCATCTAATTGCAGAGTAAGTGCTGCTTGGTAGCACCATTGATGACACTTTCATCGCTTTACTGACAATCAAAGGTAGACTGATAGGGCAGCACTTGGTTAGGTCAGATTTGTCCTGCATTTCATGTACAGGACTTATCCTGAGCAATTTTCCACATTGCTGGCTAGGTAACAACATCATAGCTGAACTGAAACAGTTTGGCCAAGAGAGTAGCAAATTCTGGAACTTATTCTTCGGTACTATTGCTGGAATGATGTCTTAGCCCAAAGTCTCTCCAGTATCCAGTGCCTTCAGGCAGTAACAAATTGGAGTAAATCAAACTGGCTGAAGACTGGCGTCTGTGACACTGGGGGCATTGGAAGGCTGAGATGGATCATCTACTCAGCACTTCTGACTAAAGATTGTCACAAATACTTCAGCCCTATCTTTGGCACTCTTGTGCTGGGCTCCCCCATCAGTGAGGATGAGATATGGTCACTCTGAGCTTAGAACGGATCTGCTGGTTGTGGAAACACTTAGCACTGTCTATCACTCCCTGCTTATGCTGTTTTGCATGCAAGTAGCCCTGTGTTGTAACTTCATCAGGTTGAGAACTGATTTTTAGGTATACCTGGTGCTGCTCCTGGAATGCCATCCCGCAGGTCTTCAGTGAAGCAGGGTTTGATCCCCTAGCTTGATGGTAATAATAGAGTGAAGAATATGCCAGGCCATGAGGTTACAGATTGTGTTTAGGATAATCTTGCGGCTGCTGATGGCCTACATTGTCTCATGGATGCCCAGTCTTAGGTTGCTAGGTCTGTTCAAAATCTGTCCCATTTCGCACAGGGCTAGTGCCCCACAACATGGTGGAGGTTATCCTTGATGTGAAGACAGGAAATCACCCTTAGTGATACTGTCATAGGCGGATGCATCTGTGTCAGGCAGATGGATGAGGAGGTGATCAAGTATGTCTTTTCCTTTTGTTGGTTTCCTCACTGCCTGCTGTAGACCCAGTGTAGCAGCTATGTCCTTTAGGATTCGAGCAGTTTGTTCAGTGGTGGTATTGCTGAACCAATCTCTGTGATGGACAGTGAAGCACCCCATCCCAAATATACGCTGTACCCCTGCCACCCTCAGTGCTTCCTCCAAGTGGGATGTAACATGGAAGAATACTAATACAAAGTATGTAGTAACCAGCAGGACGTTTCCTTGCCCATGTTTGACCTGATGCCACAACCCTGTTAGAGAGGCAGTTCCAGAATTTTGACCAAGCAACAATGAATGTATGGTGATATACTTCTAAGTTAGGATGGTGTGTGGCTTAGAGGGGGAACTTGCAGGTGATGGTATTCCCAAGGCATCTGCTGCTTGTCCTTCTTGGTAAATACCTTGGGTTTGAAAGGCACCGTAGAAACAGCCTTGGTGAGTTGCTATAGTGCATCTTGAAGATGGTACATGCTGCTGCCATTGTCTGTAGGTGATGGAGCAAGTGTGCTAAGAAATCAAGACAGGAGTTAAGTATGTGAGATTGAAATACCAATCGAAATAAAGTGTACACTTCCCATCTATCCTTGTACCTTTGAAATTAGTGATATATAGGAATATGGCTCTTATAACAACATCTAAATTCAGTCTTTCTAGCCAATATAAATTTGTGCTGTAATATTGCAGAGCAAAGCCATTTCCTTCCCTTCTTTCTAAAAGAAAGAAAGCAAATATTTCAAACAAAGATGTTACTGAGTTGTGTTGAACGGAAAGCAATTGAACATTTTAGTCGTCTGGAAAAAAGTTTGGCACACATTGAATAAAGGTTCCCAAGAAAAAAATTACAACAGTGATGGGAAAAAAAAATCAGACATTTTACTGAAGTATAAAATGGTACAATATAAAACTTAAGTGTCGAATGGCTCATTATATTGGCACAGAAAATTTTCCAACATACTTCTCTCTAATTGTGATTGTTTAACCATTTGGCCTGCATGTTCTTTTCTAAAAAAAAAGCATTTTACTTCAGAGCTGTGCCACTGTGGAATTTGCAAACATCATGTCAGCCATCAGATTCTAATGCACCTAGCAAAATTATGTTTGTGACAGCTTAAATTTAAGAAATAAATCCCAAAAATCCGACATCTGGGAGCATTTATATTTCCAGAAAAATATTACCAGAATCCTCTCCCAACCACCCCCCACTTTAAGGACACACTTATTTATTGAAGCTTTGATTGGCTGAGAGCCACACTTTATTTGTAATAAATCAAAAATTTGTGCAAAACTGGTAGCGAGTTTGTTGGTTATGATGAGATTTCCTTAGTAGCGAACACTTTCACTATGGGCAGCAAGATCAGATTTATTGCGTGGCAGTTTATGGTACTTCAAAAGCTACAGATGAAATCACCCCAAAATTATGGTATTACTTTAAACCTTATTGTTCTTAGAACGAAGATGTAGCAAGACCCAGACTTACTGGCAATAAATCTTCCAGCACATAGATGACAGTGCCTACGGGAAACCAGGAATCTGGCTAAGGAGGATTACAATATTTAATTAACTCTGCTTTTGTTATACCATTTTACCAGTCTACCAATTGCACGATGGAACAAGTGGAGGATGGGTAAGGTTGGATTATTTATTGCTGGTATCCTTCCTACTGTTTTACTAAAGCTGAGCCTCTAGATTTTAGACTGACACTTACTCCATTAATGGAGATGGATTCATTTTCAAAGAAACTGTCCTTTTACATTTGCACACTTCAAATTGTGTAACTTGGCCTGTGCTTCATTAACTCAAATTCATCCAAAAGCAAATTCTCAGAGGTTTTTTGCCTATAAGGAGCAACAAATGGAGATTTTCAAGAATTGAGAGGGCACTGAAACATTCCATTGCACAAGATAATAATGTGAAATATATATACTGGCTAGCTATAACATATTATAGGGATATTTTGTTATAAAAGTCATGGGCATAGTCAGATTATACTGTACATGATTTATGTGTGGGATTTAGGATCAACAAGATGAAGACCCACTGCAACTGGCTAGGACCTCTCCGTTGTCCCCTAATTCCAGACTGAAGTAGACATGGTGCATCAGTCTACACTGATCAGAGTGAAATATCCAGCTCTGACAGTGGGATCCAGGATCTGAACAAGGATATAAGTACATTCCATACAAGTACAGCTCCTGTTGGCAGCCATGTTGGCACATTTGCAGTGTTTCTGCACTTTGCACAGTTAAAGCTCTTTATATAACAGCCTCTATGTAAGTACAATGAGGTTAAAGAGAAAGGTACTCCATGATGCTTTCCCATCTAAATATCTATTATCAATGTATCCTTCAAAGGATGGTGTTTATGGAAACATAGAAAATAGGAGCTAATGTAGCCATTTGGCCCTTGATGCCTGCTCCACCATTCAGTGTGATCATGGCTGATCATCTAATTCAGTTCCTGTTTCCACTTTCTCCCAGTCTTTGATCCCATTAGCCATAATTATCTATTGCCTTCTTGAACACAATCAAAATTTTGGTGTCAACTGTTTTTTGTGGCAGTGAATTCCACAGGCTCAACATTCTCTGATGAAGAAGTTTCTCCTTATCAAAGTCCAAATGGTCTATCCCATATCCTTAAACAGCGACCCTTGGTTAAGGACTCCCCCATCATCAGTGAATCCTTCCTGTGTTTACCTTATCTACTTCTGCTAGAATTTAATATGTTTCTATGAGATTCCCCCTCATTCTTCTAAACTCCAATGAATATAGTCCTAACAGATCCAGTTTC
Source organism: Rhincodon typus (assembly GCF_021869965.1). Taxonomy (NCBI): domain Eukaryota; kingdom Metazoa; phylum Chordata; class Chondrichthyes; order Orectolobiformes; family Rhincodontidae; genus Rhincodon; species Rhincodon typus. The sequence continues at coordinate 35,661,879 of NC_063335.1, forward strand.
TCTTCATACATCAATCCTACCTTCCCTGGAATAAGTCTGGTAAACCTTTGTTGCACTCCCTCCATCACCAGAACATCCTTCCTCAGATAAAGAGAAAAATTGCAAACAATACTCAAGGTGTAGTCTCACCAAGGGCCCTGTACAGTTGCAGCAAGATATTCCTAGTCCTGTACTCGATTCTCTTGACAGCGAATGTCAACATGACATTTGCCTTCTTTACCACCTGCTGCACCTGCATGCTTAGTTTCAGTGACTGGTGTACAAGGACACTCGGGTCTTGTTGCGCCTCCCCCTTTCCCAATTTATCACCAAATAATAATCTACTCCCTGCCTGTTTTTGCTACCAAAGTAGATAACCTCACATTTATTCACATTATACTACATCTGCGAAATCACACTGAAGCATCTCTGCATCCTCCACACAGCTCATCCTCCCACCCAGCTCTCCTTCTTTTCTCCTGAGATTTTAAAGTGTTTTTTTTTCCGATAAGAAAACTTACCTTGGTGCAGCCGAGAGCTGGAGTGAAGTGGGCTGGAGGTCTGGAGTGGTGTGGATTGGCTGAGAACCAGAGTGGAACAGTTTGGAGGCTTGGAACGGCAGAGAGCCGGAGTAGAGCGGGCTGGAGGCATGGAGTGGAGCGGGGACAGTTGTTGGACTGGGGTCTGGTGTATGCAGTCAGTAGCTTGCGAGGCCAGTCAGACCACGTGCGAAAGCCCCTGTGCTGATCTGCTGCAATGCAATGTTGATCTATAACTTGTTTATCTGACTGTAATGTTTATCCTTTTAACTATGTCCTATTTCTAACTTACACTATGAATCACTGTAAGGTAATGCAACTTATTTTCTTTTTTATTCTTCTTTTTGTATCTAAGATTTGTACCTAGATACTTTATACTTAATGTGGCACCATGACAGGCGACATCGTAAACATTTCACTGTACTCCTGTACTTCTATACTTGAGTACACGTGATAATAAAGGATATTCTGTTCTATTGTCTACAGACTTGGAAATATTGTATTTACTTCCCTCATCTAAATAATTGGCATATATTGTGAATAGCTGGGGTCCAAGCACTAATCCCTGCTGTACCCCACTAGTCACTGCCTGTCACTTGGAGTTCACTTGTATAACACAGATCCTGACCACTGACATGTACGGCAACACTGATATCTTCACTGAAGCTAACTAATGTTGGTTTTAATTGATGGACTGTCACTGGAGCCATGATTGTACCTTGCTCACATGCCGACTACCCAATGCATTAGCATTGGTCAGTACCAACCATCTAATTATTATTTGAGTCTGGGTTCCACCTCTATGGTTGGGCCCAGGAAAGATAGCACCATGTTGGAATTAAGGTTGTCGTGTTCACCCCACCTCAACTGAACTCCTAAACAGCATGTTTCAGTTGGTGACATTTGAAGGGATAGGGGTATGGAGAGGCATTGAACCAAGTACTGTAAATTCATACTCAGATATGCCTCTGACCTGCAGGTAGCTGAAGCTGATCTTGCTGAACCAGATATGGAGGTTTCCGTGCACTACAGTTAAGTTTAGACACTCAGGAAGCTGGTCATTTTCTCCTTTCAGAGCCTTAGAGCTAAGCTTTCCATCATCTTAATGTGCTGAAGTTGTGAGTGAATGAAAAGGTACGGGAGACAAAAATAATGGATATCTTCACACTAGAAGCAATTATCTTAAATTTGAAAACTGGCTCTTGACATGAATCAGTTAGAGAACCCAGGGCTTCAGTTTAATGTTTCAGTCAAAAACCTCCGCAACCATCCAATTCAGAGATGACAGTCTCACCCACTGAGTCAAAGGGACGCACAGATACAAGTGAGTGAGAAGAATTTAGGTTTAACAACCAAAGCTGTAACTGAGGTGGTTACAGCAATGCGAATACAAAGGAATCCAGTTGGAAAAGTGAAGGGCATGTCCAGCAGCACAGATGGGATTGCCACCAGGATACATGTTAAGCAGAATGAGTAGTCACAAAGGATATCGTTTAGCAATTTTGATCAGGGCTTAGTGTTCCAGGTAGGGAATTATAGAAATTGGATTGAACAGTTTTGAAAAAGGAATGATGAACGCAGTTGTAATGAGTGATAATAACGTGCTTGAGGACTTCAGAAAGACTGGTGAGACTGGAGATTGGTGGCGGAGAGGTTGACGGCAGCTTTCTGACAGGAGCGGGCTTGAAGGTGACTGGGGACCCTGACAAAGAAAATCTTAGAAAAGAAAGTTTTTGACTATGTCAACAGCAGTAGGGGAGAGGGGGAAAGGTCATTATAACCGACAGCAGATGTTCATTGTTTGAACAAAGTACATCAAAAGGGGTGTAATTCTTTCAAAAATGTGTCTTTCAAAGCTGGAAGTACTGTGAAAATAGAAGCTAAAGAGTGTTTTTTGTCCAGCTGAAACACACACAGGTTTTCTGAACAGCTCAAAGAGGGTGGGAATGGATCTATGCTGACAAATAATGAATACTCTAATCAACATCTGGATGACAAAGTACAACCTCTAATCTAACAAAACTTGTGTTTACTTAATGCCTTTACAGTGTGCGGACAATACACATGTTTAAGTTCTTAGGAAATTGTGGGTTTTAAACAAGATACAGCCGTAAAGTTTTCACTGAGATTTCATTGTATGAAACTTGAACAGTCAGCTTTGTACTCTGCTACTGAACACCTGGTTCCTTTTAAATATGTTGGGAGTTCAGCAGTAAGACAGCTTGTAATGGCAACAGAATTAGCCATTTTCATAAATTCAGAATTTTGACAAGAATCCACCTCTGGATCTTGTAATAGCTACACAGCCAAGCAGACTAACTGTGATTACACTGAAAAGATGTTTGAATTATACAACTTATTAAATAAAGAATTATATAAGGTTCACCTGATGAGCATGGTGGAGCCAGCACAATGTCAGCAATAAAGTAATGCTCTGGTTAACTATTTCAATAGCCTCTCAATTTCATTTCTCTAAAGATCCCTTCTAAATTGTTAAGAACACATACACTTTTCTACCGGTCTTCAGCTGATTTTTTTGGTCATTCTGAGGTTTTACTCAAAACTCTCACAGCAACAAATATAATCAAGTCTTTCATGTTGAACTTTAGCAAACGGTTTTCGGAGATTGAAGTAAATCAGATTTCGGAGTTCAACACCATTTTTTTTATCATTGCATTGAAGACATTTGCCAAACTGTACCTTTCCTACATCATGCCATGCTGGTTGCTGTCAATAGTTATGTCTTGTATATATTATCCTGATGTCTACTCTCAATAACTGATTCCAGTATTGCATCACTTGTTTTTTTCCAAACACTCCTTTGCTCTGAATGTTACATTCACTTCCAACCTCAGGATTTAGCTATGCTTATGACCGTTTGACCATATTATAATCCCTACTGGCAAAACAGCTTCTGGCTGTGGCATCTTTTGTTGCTGTTTCCCACTTTTTGTATGCATGTCTATATCTGTCTACCCAGATTGTCCACTCTGTGTACTTCTGATCCTCAATTTGTGTGCCTCTGCCTAATGATCTGTCTTATAAGATTACGTTTCCTCCCTCTCTTCCCCTACTTGCATAATATAAAGTAATTTCCACTGTAGCCTCAGTGGCCTTCATCAATGTTTCCATAATCGTTTGGGTTATGTCTATCTTGTTTAACCTTTACCAAACGTACAGCTGCCACGATACCTTCTTACATTGGTGACAGAACAATGATGTGACCTCTTAATCCTAACAAACTACAACTTCCAGAAGCTGCAATTTGCCAAGGGTCACATATTGGAACATATTAAATTCTTGGGTTAGCCTTCAGACTCATGGACTAAAGGGCACAGAGGTGCTAATAGATAAGAGTGTATATGGGGAGTGGACAGAGAGAGGGGTGAGGAGAAAGAGGGGAGTTGAGAGGTTTGCAGGGATCTAGAGAAGGATGCAGAGCAAGAGAAAGAAGCCATGCAGCATGTGAGAGATGAAGTGCAGTAAAAAAGAGAGGGGGGGATAATGTGCAGAGAAAGTGGGGTCATGTGTGGTGAGAGACAGGGAAGGGGAAGTGGTGTGCAGAAAGAGAAGAGAGAGAGAGAGAGAGATGAAATGCACATAAAGGGTGAGAAAGGGATCAGCACCTAGGCAAAGAGATAGAGAGGGGCAGCATACAGAGAGAGAGGGAAGGTGGCAGACAGGGAGGAAGGAACAGCTTGTGGAGAGTAGAATGATCCTGCACAGACAGGGAGAAGGGAATGGTGGTAGAGAGAGACAGAGGGATGAAGTGCAGAGAAGGGGATGGGTGGCACACAGACAGAGAGAGGGGACAGTGTGAACAGTGAGATGTATGATGCACAGAGAGATAGAGAAAAATTGAAAGAAAGAGAGAGAGAGACACACACAGACAGAGAGATGGTATCTAATGAATAGAAGGGATTGTGCCAAGTGAGATTGTGAAGCACCAAAGGAAAGCATGGGTCACTGAAGGAGAATAAGAGGAGCTGAGGGGAAGCATGAAGTGTCAAGGGAGCACATGAGGTGCCGAGGGACAGTGTGAGGCACTGAGGAACAGCATGGGGCATTGAAGAGGAGCCTGAAGCGCTGGGAGAGAGTGGCACAGTATGAAAGAAAATCAACCAGCAGGAGACACAGCAGGTTTGCCAAAAGTTACAGTTCATTTTTCTTCCGTATTTTTCTGATAAAATTGTTTAATAAATAAATCTTTGGACAATGTCTTTCCAGCCACTAATAAATACTTTTGGTAAAAGATATTAACTTAATGTTCTGGACCACATACAAATGGGTCTCCAGAGATAGAACAGTATATTCTGTACATCTTCATTGTCTGGACTTATAATTCATGCTCCATTCAGTTCCAGATGTTTCCTCTGCTCTGCACAGTGTGAAAAGGGCTTAGCTGCACTCACAAAAGCTAAATTCACACAATTTCCAGGATTACATTAAAAACCACTAAACATTAGGGAAAATAGGAATGAAAATGTTAATCAGGATCGCAGTTGTCGAAGGTTATTCCATCACCAGTTGGAAAGCTGATTAGGTGTGTAGCAGTAAATCATCAGTATTTACAATTCAGTAGACATTTAAACAAAGCACTGTCTACTGCAGTGCTGAAGCTTGTGTTTGGAAAATACACAGCTCATTACTGTGTAGTTTTACTGTCTGTACCTAACCCAACATAAGAGTAATGAACGAAAATTGTTGAAAAGTAGATTGCTATGTGGTTTTGTAGGTTTGGCAAATTTGCCAAACTACTGAAAGCTATATTCTACTTACGGTGTCCATAGTCTTGGGAAGGCATTAATCTCCTCTTGAGTGAATTCATTCAACTTTCTGGGTACTTGCCGTGGTTGTGGAAGTTCTTCCACCAGGTTCTTTAGGATTTCATCTGGAATCACCTTTTGAAGTAGAAAAGCAAGAGGCTGAAAGCTGCCACTGCAGCCAAGATTTATCAAATGTAGTAGAATATATGTTTGATTTTTGATGTACTTATTTTCAGGTTGGTTGTACAACAGAACTCTGCAGAGATATTAAACTAACACATAATTTCTTAAGGCTTAAGAAATAATTTTCCAAATATTTCTAATTGAAACGATCAAAACCCTGGAACCACCTTCCAGGGAATAAGAATAGTGACTTTTTTTAAATGTCACATAAGTTACCAGCACAGGTAGTCGTTTATCAGGTTTCTCGTGGTAGGCTGATCCAGAAGATTAAGATGCATGGGATCCATGGTGACTTGGCTGCGTGGATTCAGAATTGGCTTCCCACAGAAGGCAAAAGGTAGCGGTGGAAGGTCGTTTCTCAGGCTGGAGGTCCGTGACTAGTGGCATTCCATAGGGATCTGTACTGTACTGGGACCTCTGTTGTTTGTGATTTATATAAATGACTTGGATGAAAATGTAGATGAGTGGGTTAGTAAGTTTTCAGATGATTCAAAGATCAGTGTTGTTGTGAATAGTGTAGAAGGTTGTCAAAGGTTACAGCAGGATATAGATCAGTTGCAGCTATGGGCAGAGAAATGACAGATGGAGTTTAATCCATGTGAGTGAGGTGCTGCACTTTGGGAGACCAAATGTTTAGGAAAAGTATACAGTTAATGGCAGGACCTTGAACAACATTGATGTACAGACGGATCTTGGGGTTCAATTCCACAGCTCCCTGAAAGTGGCCACGCAAGTAGATAAGGTGATAAAGAAGGCCTATGGCATGCTTGCCTTTATTGGTCGGGGAATTGAGTATAAGAGTCAGGATGTCATGTTGCAGCTTTATAAGACTTTGGTTAGGCCACACTTAGAGGACTGAGTTCATTTCTGGGTGGCACATCATAGAAAGGATGTGGACGCTTTGGATAGGGTGCAGAAGAGGTGTACCAGGATGCCGCCGGGATCAGAGAGTATGAACTACAAGGAGAGGCTAGAAAAACTTGGGTTGTTTTCTTTGGAGCAGCAGAGGCTGAGGGGAGATTTGATAGAAGTCTATAAAAATATGCGATGCATAGATAGGGTTGATAGTTAGAATCTTTTTCTCACAGTTGAAATGTCTAAAACTAGGGAGCGTGCATTTAAGGGGAGAGGGAAAAAGTTCAAAAGAGACGAAAAGGGCAAGTTTTTTTTTAAACACAAAGAGTGGTAGGAGTCTGGAATGCGCTTCCAGGGGTGATGGTGGAGGTAGATACAGTAGGGGCGTTTAAGAGACTTTTAGATAAATGCATGAATATGCAAGGAATGGAGGGATGTAGACCAAAGGCAGACAGAAGGGATTAGTTTAATTTTGAGTCATGATCAGCACATCATGGGCCGAAGGGCCCTTTCCTGTGCTGTACAGTTTTATGCTTTATGGTCTAGGTGTCATTTCTGTGGAGTTTTTTTCTATCTATTTGTACTAGCAGGATTGAATGATTAAGAACTGATGATAATCTCATCATAATTATAAAATGCCAATAACTTACAATTTTCCTGGGTCAGCAAATTGCATAATTAATTTACAAATTCAGGTGCAACTTGAGTGCGAGCTGTAATTTATACAAAAGTGGAACTCAAAGACAACAACACAATTAAAAAGGATCATGGGAGTATGGGATAAGAATACAGAAAGCTCTGAGCGACTCAAAATGCAGCCGCAGACAAAAATGAACGGAAACAGAACTTGGACACGTAGCAATAGGTTTCCTGACAATGACTGCGATTGGCAACACTGGCTCTACTTGAAGTAAAGATGGTGTGATATGAGGTAATACAAAGATGGTCACTTCTACACCAATCCATGGCACCATCCAAGATGTCTATACTGCTAAATGCTTTCTAGGAATTGAGGATGACTTGACATCACAGCCGATGGTTGGTCTTTGCAGCTGGCTTTCTGCTGCCTTAGGGCTTGTGGAGGGCAGTCTGTGAGTATTGTGTGTACTGCCTGCGAGTACAGTTGGTGACTTGTAGAGATGACATTTTCCTCTCAGCTCTCGTGTCTCTTGCTTTCTGCAGTGGCATGCAAATTATGCAACTTGGGAATTAGTTAGTTGCCCCTTTTTTGTGCCATTGAAGGTCCATAACTACCTGTGCATTCTTTCCTAACCAGCATGATAAAATAAAACACAAGTAAATAATCAGTACAAGCAAAAAAAAATTAAAACCTTTAATCAGTCCATGACAAAGATGGTATTAACAATCTTGAGCTGTTACAGCAGGCAGGAAGAAAACTGTCAGTATAATGGCAGATTTTTATTTTAAGTGGTTCACACGGTGGATTTTTCTTAAATCAATTATGTGTTTATACTGAATTAGTTTGGACATGTGACAGTTGGAAAATGTCATCTTCGATATCAATGACAAATTCTCGTGCAAGAGACAAGCATGTTAAATTGTGGGAAAATTCAATGATTGAAGATAATATGTACGGAAAAAATGACCTTCCTTTAAAAAGGTAAATGAGGGCAGTAGGATTTACAAAGGCCTTTGGAAGGCAAAGTCAACTACGTCCATAAGAAAATGAAATGAACATATGGAGTCTTGGCTTATGCTTCTTGGCATTTCATTTAAAATGGGATCTTCTGCTTTGCATAACATATATCCAGATGGCCAAATTTCTGGAACACTTACAAATTTTCACATAAAAATATTTATAGAGGTGAATCTAAATATTAAATCTCTCCAATAAATAATTTTATAAAGGTTGCTCAAGAACCCAAGAAGCATTGATTATCTTGCAAAACAAATCTGTTGAAGATGGTGTTTCATGAATGAAAGATATCCATAATTTGATATTTCAGGTAATTGTGAGGAGAGCACATCATAAAAATCACGAAATGGATAAACAAAAAAATACGCTTGCCAGGCCAGAAATCAGAAAGAGGAAGCAGATTTTCAGAGGAGCTGTTATCTATCATACTAACTAGGCAGTGAGCATTGACAGGCTACCTGATGACTGGAAGGATCACAGCTGAGCTGAACACTGCCTTTCTCTTTCCTCAACATAAAAACATAGAAAATAGGAGAAGTAGAGCATTCAGTGCTTCCAGTCTGCTCTATCATTCAGTATGATCATGGCTGATCATCCAACTCAGTACCCTGTTCCTTCTTTCTCCCTATACCCTTTGATCCCTTTAGTCCTAAGGGCTACTTCTAGCTTCTTCTTCAAAATATTCAATGATTTGGCCTCAACCACTTATGTGGCAGAGAATTCCACAGGCTCGTCACTCTCTCAGTGAAGAAATTTCTCATTTTTCTCCTGAATGGCCTACCCAGTATTCTTAGCCTATGACCTTCCGTGCATCAGAAACACCTTTCCAGCATTTAGACGGTCTAGTCTCATTAGAATTTTATCAGTTTGTAGTAAACATCCTTTATTCTTCTAACAGACTTGAAAGACCTTAATATGAATGAAATATAGTTTGGTTGGAAGAAAAAAATATATGAACACAGCTTTTAAGAAGGGAATGTTTCCTTTAAAAATTGAATATGGAAAACATTAACATGATGCATTTTTATTGAAAGACTCTTCATATGTTTCTAAAAGTGGGCAGGTTTTATAAATTATGTATCATACATTGATTCAAAGGTCATCATCCCTGAACAGCACGGCATTTACAAACTACTCTGCTTTCCAAGTGCTGTCATGACCGTTCAGCAATCAAGCAATAAGATTTACAGCCAAGTAAGGGAATTGTTTTGCATATTTTGTATATACTTGGACCATGGTTATCGTCAATTTGCCTATCATATTATTCTGTCAGGATCCCTCAAAATCTTCAGTAGAAAACAGAGAAAAAGACCTAGATTCAAATAATGGTTAACAGCTAACACCGTGTAGCAATTTCATGGGATAAAGAAAGTCCATAGATCTACCATACACCACAGGAATGAAATTTAACATTGGTGAGGGGGTGTGTCTCACCCAGTGGTGGAAGTCTGATGGAATTAAATGGCCACACAGGCACTCAAGTGGCACTGAATCCGGTATCCTCCAGCAATTAGCAATTAAGCAATCTCCTCCCTTCTGGTGTCAGCAGTGGAGTGGCAGGGTGCAGGCATCCTCAGGCAGCACATACAATCTGTCAATCGCAGACATAACCTCTTTCTTTTAATCAAAGCAGTAATGTCCCCAAGTACTCTCCAAAAGTGGTCAACAGAATTCTTTCCCCCTGAGCAGTGAAGGGACAGTTAATGAATACATTCAATACAGATTTTTAATCTACTTGACTGTCAACAGTAATTTGGCATTGGGGATGGGGTGGGGGTTGAAAAGTGGTCCTGAGTCACAACCAGATCAGCCACGACTGATAGCAACCAACTAACAGCCAAGTGCATATCAGAGTAGGCCCGAGGAATCAAATGGCCTAGATTTACCCTATATCTTGTATAGGGAAATGTTGCATTATTCAGTCCCCATCTGCTACCATTAACAGGTAATCTAGTTCACCCAGAGCGTCCAAATGAGCTTCTTTGTGTCCTATAGCATTACATTATTCCTTGATATTTATCCCCTGAACCTTCAATGCTGTTCCCAACTAAATACTTTTAAAGGTATTTTAAAAAAGAACGGAAGTTCGTCAACACAACGACTGCTTTTACCCCACATTTAATTTCTTAATTTCTTGTTTTACTTCGTTAGCGAAATCTATGCTCATTTTCCCCAAGCCACACAGCCCTTCCCCAAAATCAGAAGGGACTTTATTTAAAAGGACACTGGAAGATTCACCATCGTGGGGCAAGGAAAAGAGACAACTCTACTTCCACAGAGATAGTAAGAAGTGCCGATGCTGGAGTCTGAGATAACACAGTGTGAAGCTGGAGGAACACAGCAGGCCAGGCAGCATCAGAGGAGCAGGAAAGCTGATGTTTCGGGTCAGGACCCTTCTTCAGAAATGTGTGCACCTGGGGTTGTCAGTTGTAAGTTAATGGAAGACACCTTTTCTTTAGTTTCGTGCATTAATTACAAATGTTTAGCCAACATTGATTTCAGTTTGTTTGTCACAGTAAATATCTTAAAACGTGAAGTCTTGATGTACAATTCATATATTGGCCTATGGCAAGTTTCTATCTCTTTTTATAAAGTTATTGGTCCCTATGAGGACTTTAACAACATTCACAAGTTTGCACAGCCTCAACTATAGAGTTCCATCTGAAAATAAAACTGTGCTTGCAAATTCAAAGCAACAGGTCATAAAATTATGTACCCTTTACAATACATCAGCCTAATTAATAATATATCCAACGCATAAAATTTTAACAGGCAGTTGAGTATATCCCATCAGACAATATTCGTGGAAATTTAAATCCTTCAACTGCTGACTGGAATAAAAACGTATATTTTTTTAAATGTGGGACCTTTCAACTCTGAAGTTCCTTCCCAGTGAAAGACAGTTATGCATGTTTTCAATTATTTTCATAAGGAGCATTATGTAAAATATGTACTATATATTGGAATGTAATAGAGGAAATGAAGACTAATTGTTTCTTAATATCTTTTTGACTTTCTTATTCCTTGCTTCAAACAAATGCAAGTGCTAGACTCCATGTGTTTTACAGTGACTGGGTCAACAAATTAATAAACCCTGATGTTGCTGGAATTTGCTGCCAGGAAGGCCTTTGTTTGGCTCAAACCAACTTACAATGGAACAGCGTGGAATGTTAACTTTGCGCTCTGTTGCCTGTCCCCAATGATACCAAGGCAGAATGCTTGTACCCTCCGTATGTGTGGTGGAACCATTTCAACCAAGCTGCTGTTGACTGCGATAAGAAATCAATCAGGTTATAGCCTGTAGTACAGGCTTGGAGAATGGCAGCAGCATCAGAACTGCAGTGTGTATATTGTAACAAAAAAACTGCAGCTCTTCAAATGACCGACATGATATTAAAGTGCTTCTCGCAAGCAACTGAGCATTTTTGTAATTGTGGCATTGACACCCCTGCAACCCTACAATCCTGATATCAGAGGAAAAGGTGTACAATCCAGCAGTTACAATTACTATCAGCAATGCCCTGCTCTTAAGGATGTGTTACTGCGTTCAGTTTATGTCATCAGGATCTTCAAAGGCAGGGTTGCAAAATAAATGGACTAAACAGGAGCTACAAATCCACAAAAGCAGCTGGGTATTTTTTTATATAAATGAAAAGGTTTATAAAATTTGAGACTGGTCACTTGGTTCGGAACAGCCAGCTCAGCAAAATTGACAGTTCACCCCAACTGGGAGCACATAATTACTTCCAATGTTGGCATATATCATTGTATCATAAGAAAGAGTATCAGATGAATGTGATTGTGTAATAGCGAAAATAAAATTAATGCCTGTAATACATACCTCATCTGGGAAGAGGTGCAACCTTTGCATCATGGTTCTTCGTTGCAGATTCTTGGGCAGCATTCCGTAGATAGCCAGTTTTACAATCTGTAATGAAAATACACCACTGAAATTCCAACCAGTTTACTAATTACAACTGTTCATGGGAGAGTTAATCAAAACCTAACAACTGTAACATCTCAAGATCAAAAAGAAGTCTTGAAAATAAATTTGCTCAGGTGAACACAATGGTTTTACAAAGTTTACCGTATTTGGATTTAATTATGTTGGCATATGAACACATTAAACAAGGCTAGCTTACCCTCATTTCACACATTCACATGCTCTGCTGTGTCGTGTATTGTTCTGTCAGATTATGTTAACAACAGATTTTAGATTAAAAGGTAATCATTTTATGACTTAAGGTAGATGGGAGCAAGGATACAAGCTCCTGAAAAGTAAACAAAAAGGCCGTAGTTACATCCTTCGGTAAACTCGTTTTGTTGCTCTCCCTATTTTGCTTATATCAGCATGTGATGGTATAGAATTTTCATTGAGATAGTAGGAACTGCCAATGCTGGAGAATCTGAGATAACAAGGTGTAGAGCTGGATGAACACAGCAGGCCAAGCAGCATCAGAGGAGCAGGAAGGCTGACGTTTCGGGTCGAGACCCTTCTTCAGAAAAATTTTCATAGTCTGTTTATGCTTTGATACTTGATTGATAATTCAGCAAAAGTTGCACACTTTCTGTCTAAAATTTTAAAGGCTTCATAGCATTTTTATTTTTCTTAAATTATAAAAAACAAAGCTTATTTGGGATGTTTATGATTGGAGAAAAAGACCTCTGGATTTCAAAGCTCATGTATACAATAAAGGATTACTTATCCCAAAAAAACACTCCAATTACAATTTTTAAAAATTGCACTGAATTGACTTCACAAAAGTAATCGTACGTGGCACTACATCAGTTTGTGCTTCCCTCATTTTCCCTTTAAAATTCATAATGATTAAAAGTGATACAGAGTTCATAAAGAATTTAATGGTTCAATGTAAAACAACACTTCCGTTTGAACGAGTGAAGTGTTGACATATTACCAAAAGTACTTTCAGCTGAAATAATAGAATTAGCAAGAGTTTAGTTTGTTGTACAATTGGAGAGTCAGAACAGAATGGAAGACTAGATGGAAATGCTTCAAGAGACTGAAGAACACAAATCAAAAATGCCAGAATGAGTAACTAGACGAAGATTGACAGTGCACATATTTCCTCGGTTATTGTTCAAATTCTTTGACTCATTGAGACAGGATACCATTGGAGAATGAATGAAGAGGCGAACAAACGGATGCCGGCAATGATTGAACCACTTAGCAGCCCACCTAATGGCTGAGGTGTGGACCTTCTGCCAGATGTGAAAGGCTAACTCATCAGATGCTTCACAAATGCAGACTGACTGAGTGCTTCCGGCACTCTGAAATATTTTTTCTTTTGTCAATAATACTAAAGACTGCAAGGGATTTAAAGAAAATAAATCAATAGAATTTAAACATAAAATAATTGAAAATCAAAAATTACAAAAATCTCCATCTTTTTTAATTATTTTAATCTTGCATGATTTTTATATCTGTTATGTTAAATGAAAAGGGAAGAACTCATATCTTCCTGCTGACTAACTACAATGTTGACCTATTCAGAGCCAACTTGTTATAAGACAAGAGGATAAAATCAGTGCCCGTGGCCCAGACTTCTACCAACAAATCACTCAATATCTCATGAAAACAGTCAACTTGGAATAAATCTAATCACAGAGGAAAATATACACAAATAAAAGGTTACAAGACATAGAACAAATATCCACAGGTTTTGGCTGAAGAATGTTCGTGGGAACTTACTGATGGATATTAAAAATTTCTTTTCTAAAGTATTCTTACATCAGGTTACAATTTAGATAATGTTTTAACTTTGATGTTCTTATTTTCTGTGAGGAATTACACCCTAGTTTTACTACCACTGAAAGATGGTGTTCATGGCTATTAAAAGGCCCCAAGGGTGTCAAGGGCTTACATTCTAAAAATTACTTACAAATATCACATTTAATCTTTAAAAGTAAAGGCAAAATAAAAACAAAGGAATAGTTAAAGATTCTTTTCTAATTTGTGCTATGCTGTGATTAACATGAACCAGCAGACAGCTAAACCCTCCTACATGCCACCATGCTCTCAAAAGTGTGACATTTATTGTGAGGCACGAAATTAACCTTAGATTTGTCTGTCATAACCCTGATAATCAAACAGAAATGCATTTATTTCCATAAGTTAATTTTAAAAATACACAGTATTAAATGCACGAACCCAAAAAAAATCTGTGATTGCTTTGCCTTTATATCAGGGGATTTTATGATGAACACTTTGAACTAGGATTAATATATTAATTCTTCTAGCGGTTAGTTGATCCACAATAGCTTTGGAAACATCTCTTCTTCTGTGACAAGTGCAATCCTGATCATGAGGGCTTTATTCACAAAGTAAAAAAAAAACTATCACACACTGACTAATCTATTAAAATCTTGAACTTTTGTATTGAAACTCTATAAACATTAATGATGTATGTCGCTTTTAACTGTGCACATAATGTACACAAACTGAAATATCTTATTATAATTCAATTTAATTTTGTCTCCTGTCACTTTGGCTATAATTTATGTAAGCAGACAACACAAGAGGAGTCAGTTGCCCTTTCCATCGGCAGAAAGGAGCTTTTCTCAACAGTCCTACTGAAATGAAGGAACTTAATTATATTGAGGATTATGGAGTAAGAAACAATATATACTAATGTTTGATGCTATTGCACATTAGTGCAAGAATGTGGCAATCTACAGAAATACTAAACAGTGCAACTGTTCAGCATCTATCCAATAATGAAAAGATAAAGCTCTGGCATTGACAACTGCTTCTTGCTTAATTTATGGGACATTACAGGAGCGAGGATCATTGGCTTAGCAAGTTTCTGGAGTGCATCTTGGGGCAAGTATATACAGCTGTCACTGTGTGTCAGTGGTTGAAGAAGTCAACACTTAACAAACTGGAGGGTTGTCAAGTCAAATTGGTTGCTTTGCTCCAGATGGTAGTGACCTTCTTTAGTGTTTTTGGACTTGCGGTCATTCAGACAAGTTAACAGCATTTCATCATACTCCTAACTTGTACTTTGTAAATGGGGGATGGATGCTGGAGAGGAAATGAATTACTCACTGCAGTATTCCCGTCCCCTGACTTGCCCTCATAACCATAATGCTTATTGCACGGTCCAGTTGAAGTTCTAGTCAACAGTATTTCCAAGGATATTTGATGGTGAAAATCGAGTGACAGGAATACAGCTGAATGTCAAGGACAGATATTTAGAGTTTCTCTATTTGGAGGGAGTCATTATCTGGCACTAGTGTGACACAGAAGGTATCTGCCACTCATCAGAGCAAGCTTAAATGTTTTTCTGATCTTGTTACATGTGGACAGAGACTGCTTCAGTGATTCTTGCTTCAGTGTTTTTTAAACATATCCAGGACAATGTGAGTCATGCAGCGTTGGCTGCCAAATGGTTTTCTGTTGTGGCTAGATCACTGCTTATAATTTTTACGATGGTCTTATGTCAAAGTGAAGAACAGAGTGCTCACAAAATACATGACCCGTAAAGAACATTTTCACATTCCAGTGATGGATATATGGAAACAGCGCACCCAACTGCCCAGTTTCAGATGGCAAGTGCAAGTAAATGGCTTTAACATATAATTGAAGAGATCTAGGCTATCATGCTTGGATAGTTTGCAAGTAACAGGGTGTAAATTCATGCATATTAAATAAATAAGTTACATGGCTGTCTCACTGCTATGTTTATACTGAAGGGCTTTTCTATACCAAAAACAGTATGACAAACTGCTTTTCTATCCACTCTATCCCTCGTGCTTTGTCCTTTCAATAGTTTAACATATTGCTTCTACAATAAAACAGAATTGTTGGAGAAACTCTGCAGGTGTGGAAGTAACTGCGGAGAGAGGAAACAGAGATAACGTTTCTATTCCAGTGACCTTTCTTCAGAACTCTTCCCTTTTCTTTGATGCTTCTAGTTCTGAAGAAGAGTGACAGCATCTGAAACATTAGTTCTGTTTTCTCTCCACAGATGCTGCCAGACCTGCTGAGTATCTCCAGCAATTTCTGTTTTTATGGAGTTTTTTTTTTTAATTCACTTGTGGGACATGGGCATTGCTGGTTGGCCAGCGTTTATCGACCATCCCAAGTTGCCCTTGAGAAGGTGGTGATGTGCTGCCTTCTTGAACTGCTGCAGTCCACCTGCTGTGGGTTGATCCACAATGCCATTAGACAGCAAATTCCAGGATTTTGACCCAGCAACAGTGAAGGAACAATGATATATTTCCAAGTTAGGGTGGTGAGTGGCTTGGAGGGAAACTTGCAGGTGGTTGTGTTCCCACATAACTGCTCCCTTGTTCTTCCAGATCAAAGTGTCGTGGATTTGGAAGGTGTTGTCTAAGGATCTTTGGTGAATTTCTGCAGTGCATCTTGTAGATAGAACACACTGCAGCTACTGAGTGTTGGTGGTAAAGAGAGTGGCTACAATTAAACAGGCTGTTTTGTCCTGCAAGGTGTTGAGCTTTTTGAGTCTTGTTGGAGCTGCACCCACTCAGCCAAGTGGGGAGTATTCCATCACACACCTGTGTAGCATGAATATTACTTGCCACTTGTCAGCCCAAGCTTGGACACTGTTCAGATCTTGTTGCATTTGAACACTGACTGCTTCAGTATCTGAGGAGTCACCGATGGTGCTGAACATTGCGCGATCATTGGCGAACATTCCCACTCTGACGTTATGATGGAAGGAAGGTCATTGATAAAGCAGCTGAAAATGGTTGGGCCTAGGACACTACCCTGAGGAGCTCCTGCAGAGATGTCCTGGAGCTGAGATGACTGACCTCCAACAATCACAATCATCAGCCTATGGGCGAGGTATAACTCCAACCAACAGACAATTTGCCCCCGATATCACTGATTTCAGTTTTGCTAGGGTTCCTTGATGCCACACTTAGCCAAATGCGGCCTTCATGTTAGGGGCTGTCACTCTCACCTTACCTCACCTCTGGAATTTAGCTGTTTTGTCCATGTTTGAACCAAGCCCGAAACAAGGTATTGGCAGAACTCAAATTGGGCATCACGGAGCTGGTTATTGCTGAGCAGGTGCTGCTTGACAGCATTGTTGTGGTCACCTTCCATCTCTTTACTGACAGTCAAGAGTAAATTAATGGGGTGGTAACTGACCAGGTTGGATTTGCCTTGGTTTTTTTGTACAGGACATACCTGGGCAATTTTCCACATTGTCAGGTATATGCCAGTGTTGTAACTGTACTGGAACAGCTTGGCTAGGGGAGCAGCAAGTTCTGGGGCACAAGTCTTCAGTACTATTGCCGGAATGATGTCTTTGCCGCCTTTGTAGTATCCAATGTCCACAACCATTTCTTGATATCACTTGGAATGAATCAAATTGACTGAAGACCGGTATCTATAATGCTGGGGACCAGTGGCAGAGGCCAAGATGGATTATCCAGTTGGCACTACTGGGTGAAGATTGCTGCGAATGCTTCAGTCTTATCTTTTGCACTGATGTATTGGGCTCTTCCATTGTTTAGGACAGGGATTTTTGTGGACTCTCCTCTTCCAGTGAGTTATTTAATTGTCCACCACCATTCACAACTGAATGTGGCAGGGCTGCAGAGCTTCGATCTGATCCATTGGTTGCGAAATCGCTTAGCTCTATCTATCACTTGCAGCTTAAGCTGTTTGGCATGCAAGTAATCCTGTTTGGTAGCTTCACCAGGTTGACACTTCACTTTTAGGCATGCCTAGTGCTGTTCTTAACATTTTCTCCTGCACTCTCCATTGAACCAGGATTGATCCCCTGGCTTGATGGCAATGATTTCCTTCCCTGAAAAAAATTAGTGAGCCAGTAGGGTTTTTCCAACAATCGACAATGATTTCTTAACCATCAGTAGATTCTTAATTCCAGATTTTTTAAATAAAAAATTGAATTCAAATTCCACCATTTGCCATGGTGGGGTTTGAACTCAGGTCTCCAGAACAATAGCTGAGTTTTTGGACCAATAGTCTAGCTATAATACCACTAGGCCATCACCTTCCCACCATACATATGTGTTCCCTGGATTTCAGACAGTTGTTGGATGATTTGATCAAAGTTTTCAAAACTTAAGGGAAACAGGTAGGGTAGAAACACTTCTAGAAAATACCTGAACATAAACTGTATTCATCAGCTGGGCAAGCCAGGACTACAGGAGAAAATTAGAGCCAGGCTTTTTGGGAGTGAAGCAAAGAAACACAAGAGGGTGGCAGAAGCTTGAATCACTTCTGTAAATTGCTACTGATGCAACATCAGTTCTTACTCATAAAACTGAAATTGCTATATTTTGGTTCTGCAAAGATTTTAAAGGATATGGTCCAACTAAGGTATGCAGATTTCAATTGTGTGTCCCTTATTGCAACAAGCAAAATCATTTGTTTAGTAAACACACTAACGTAGCATTCTTATAATGTGAATCTACAGTGAGTTTTGGCAGGCAATTTGTTCTTGATGGGTACCTCTTCGAGAACAACCCTTTATTTAGCTGTTATCCACGCATTCACGGCCAACAGGGAAGTTACTGAACTGCAATCAGAAATGTTGGCCGTTTTACTACTCTTAACCCAGGGATACACAACTTAACACCACCAGTTAATTGACTCAGCAGAAGCCAAAGACTGAATCTGGAATTCTCCTGGCCTACATGGCTCAGAATCCAATTACATAGTGTCTTCCATCTGCAAACAAATTGACAAAGTTCCTACCCACTGTCTCTTTAGGGTACAAGGTTTTGCAGCTCTCAAAACACCACCTTTTTTCCCATGTTACACTTGATATAGCACTGTATTCTCTGTGTGGTTATATAACAGCTTTATAAAAGTAACAACATTGTGATACTGCCTCTTTATTTAAAATATCACTTGAAGAAAGTACATTGATATAAAGTTTGACTCAAGGATAAAATGTATTGCAAAGACATCAATCTACTTACTGCCGTGGGGTCCTTCTGGTGTAATTGGGCAGCTGTCACTTGCTTAAACCCACCAGGATAACTGTAATTAAAATTGCACTTTAAATTTCCAATCTATTCCATTCTCGCATTCAAACCTTAAGTAACTCACAATTTTAGCTTTCTGTAATATTAATTTAGACCTTCGTCATAAAATGATACTGCCAAGGCTCAATAAAGTAGGACGGAAATGAAGTAAGAGGAGGTAGTCAGGGAGTACCAACATTAGGTGTCAAAATGCCTCGGATGCTGGAGGAAGCGAATACTGAGGAAATCTGTTTGGTAGTTATAGAGAGAGATGTGTGGTGGAGGCAGCTTCAATCTTTGTCTTCACAGGGGAGTTAGGTAATTGTATAAACAGAAAAGACTTGAAGGCCAGGGGAAAAGAGAAGGATACTGGGGCTAGGTAAGTCACTTTTACAAACAGTCAGCACAAACATGGCTGGATAAATAGCCTCCTCCTGTACCGTAAACTGTAACCTTTATTTGATTTTACTAAATTTCTACTTACCCACTATGAGAGGAATACACTTTCTGTTCCCATTTATTTCCAGAGAACGCAACGTGCCTTGTATTCATCACTACAACATGGTCTCCACAGTCACCTGAAAATAAGGTCAGTTCATTATTCAGTCAGAAATGGTCATTCTATTAGGCTTTTTTCTGCGACAAAACAACTGAGACAGAGGCGTTATACAGAGATTGAGGTTAAGACATATTGCTGGCACCAACTAAAATCTTGGCTCTATAGTGTCATTATTTGTCCAAAAATTCTTTTGCAGCAAATCAGATGTTCTTTGAAGAAAAATACACATATAATCTGGCCTTTGAGAGAATAAAAATTTGAAACCAGGACTCCCGAAAACCACAACAATTTGAAGTTGTAACTTTCATAGGAAAAGTTGGGTTCACATTTGCAAAGATTTCCTGAGCCTAAGTGATTACAATCATTTTTCCTGCTACTGGTAAAATCAAAATGAATATTCTAAAGCCATGCAATGTTTAAGCTTTGAAAGAACTTGGTTTGCCTCAGCTTTAAGACTAATTAGGTAAATAATCAACACAGTCATCCTGCTAAACAGATAAATCATGGATTATCTGAATTTCCATTATACCCAAAGCATGTACACACAATAAAACCAGCAATCCCTGGTCAGGATTTATAGGGAGAATTTAACCTAGGAGAACATGAAGACTGTTACTGGATCTATGCAGTCAGTAAGTCAACAGGTCACTTACTGTAATGCATCTTTCCTAACATAAATATATATGAATACTCCAAATCAACTTTCTTAAACTTTTCATAGATTCTGTTCTAGCATGGAGTAAATGTGTCATGATAAGATATTAAAATACTTTTTTGACAGTGCAGTGATTGCACCTGCCTACCTGGGTATGAAGAGCCATTTCAGCTGGCACAAAGTAACCGATGCAAAGGTAAATGCATAAAACACCAACAGGCACTTAAAATTGGATTGACTTTAGAATGGCACTGTTTGCAGTCCATATAAATATAATTCCACATGTTTGTAGGCACCTGCTCACCAGTTTAGTATTTCAAGAGGCAAAATGAATAGAAAGTTTATAAAATCAGCAAGTAATTCATTTGCACGTATATGCTTGAAAAAGCAGTGTTTAGTAATTCACAATTGTTTAATAAGATCAAAACCCATATCAACCTGTAACCCAAAGTTATCAGTCATGAGAGAACTTTTACCTCCACAATTGACTAAAAGCCTTTATCCTTTCACTGAAATCACCTTCTAAATCAACAAATTACATTAAGAAAATGATTCCTCTACTAAGACAACAATTTACACTAAGAGACAAAAGTGGAAATTGCTGGAAAAGCTCAGCAGATCTGGCAGCATTTGTGGAGAGAAATCAGAGTTAACATTTTAGGTCAAGTGATCTTTCCTCAGAACAGTTGTGAAGAAGGGTCACTCGATTCAAAATGTTAACTCTGATTTCTTTCCACAGATGCTGCCAGACCTGATGAGCTTTTCCAGCAATTTCTGTTTTTGTCTCTGATTTACTGCATCTGCAGTTCTTTCGGTTTTTAAATTACACTAAGAAAAAGATTCCTTGGTAAAGAATGTTGTTAAAAGGCATATTTGGAAACTAATCAAAAAAACACTGAATGCCAGTGAAAGAAAAGCATATAGATGTGAAAATACCATTGCAGACCGGATGGCTGTAAAATGAACTCAATTCTTAGTTTTTTTTGGCTTTTGAAATGCATATAAAATTTTAAAGACATAAAATGCTGAGCTCTGTAGGCTGAACTCCAGTAGCCGCTAAATGCGGTTTGCCATTCAGGTATTTTCTGGTCACCTGCACAATAATTTAGCCACATGTACAGTTACAGGGCCAGTTGTAATAGTGGTAGTTGCAAGTCCTCAAGGAAGAAATTACTGCACAATGCCAGAAAACCCAGCACCCAAGATTTCATGGAACAGTGGAGACTTAAAGCACAGAAAGAGGCCATTTGGCCCATTATGTGCTGGGTCTTTGAAAGAACAATTACGTTTAGTCCTGTGCATTTGTATTCTTTCCATAATCCTGTAAATTTAACACCCTTGATCACTATCTAAAGTTTTTAAAAGTTATCTATGGAACCAGCTTTTGTCACCTTTTCAAGTAATGCATTCTGGATCCTGACAACTCTGAGTGAAAATATTCCTTCTCCTATCTCTCTAGATTTATTGCCAGTGACTTTTACATCTAAGCTTGCTGCTACTGACCTACTCACTAGATTGATTCCCAATCAAAACCCATTATCTTGGAAATATTAAACAGATTTTGACAAGACTTGTAACTCAGGTGTGGATGAGGGGTATGGAAATGAGTGATAGTTGGTCGTGTCTCTTGGTAGCTAGTTGGTGCTCATGTACCCTGATACCCTGTCTGATGTAGTGTCTGTGGCAGTCCTTACATGGGATTTTGTCAACAACAGGAAGACACAGCACACCTGGATACACTAGTCACCCTGCCATACATTGAGAACGTATCAGAGATGACCACCAGATTACACCAACCACTAAGTTTTGCGGTAGCACACAAACCCACAGCTACACTACGACAACTACTGACAAGAACAAAGGATCCCATACCCACAACTAACAGGGCCAATGTTAAATATAAAATCCCACGTAAGGACTGCCACAAACACTACATCAGACAGACTGGGAGAAAACTAGCTATCAGGGTACATCAGCACCAACTAGCTACCAAGAGACATGACCAACTATCACTCACTTCCATACACTTGGACAAAGAAGACCACCAATTTGATTAGGTAACCATCCTAAGACAAGCCAACCAAAGACATGCATGGGATTTCCTAGAGGCTTGGTACTCAACTCGGAACTCTATCAATAGACATGTGGAAATAGATCCCACATACCAACCACTACGAAGCAGAACCAGAGATAAGGCCAACCACATCAGGCCGGACCTATACAAATAACAAGCAAGGCAGGCCAACAACGCTTCATCGGAGGCGCACTGATGATGTTACCTAATATGGTGAAGAAACGTCTGCAAATCAACCTACCAGCTCAGCGAACAAATCAACAATCTCAACATCAAATAGGTCACCTTCTCTGTCCTAAGGACATCCATTTTAACTTTTCTACCCTATCCTCATAACTGAAGCCTGTCAAACCAGGTAGCACCTTTACTGTACCCTTTCTAAGGTTTTTAGATACTTCCTGGTGTAATGTCAGGAAATGTCCACAATAATACAGCTGAGGGTAAAATTGTGATTAATTAAATTTTACTGCGATCTCTTTACTTTTACCTTCTTTTTCATGGATAAATGTAAATAATTCATTTGATGTTCTATTGCCAGATCAACTTGCCGTACCATCTTTAAGGATTTGCAAATGTTTTCACAAATGATTCCCTGCTCTCTCTCATGCCCTCCCATGCTCTTTCCCACCCTTACGCAAACTCCCTTGTTCCCTCAAGCACGATCTCTCTTCCGTTTCAACACACACGGACACACACTCTCTCTCTCACACTATCACTTCTAAGGACACGGGGGACAATTTCAAAGTTAACACAAAATGTGGTAAGGCTGCAAACTGTGAAGAGGACTGTGTAGAACTTACAAAATAAATTACAAGTTGCAGGAATGGCTTGATAAGTGGCAGATGAAGTTCAACTTGAACAAGTGTGAGATGACACACTTTGGCACAAAAAAAAAGACAGAATAAAATAAAGGATTATTCTAAACAGTGTCTAAGAGCAGGGAGACCTGTGTGTATATGCACATAAATCATTAAAGGTGGCAGGACAGGTAGACACAGCTGTTAACAAAGCATACAGAAGGGCATCATTAATAGGGGCATACAGTACATAAGCAGGATGATTATGATGACACTATATACGGCAGTGACATCAGCTACATTAATAAATCCAGATCTCGGTGCCACACCTTTGGAAAGATGTGAATGCAAAAGAGGTTTATGAGAATGATCCCAAGGATGAGAAACTTCAGTCGTGAGGAAAGATTGGAGAGATGGGGCTGTTTTCCTCGGACAGAAAAAGCTAGGAGGAGATCTGGTAGGCTTTCAAAATCGCTAATTTCCCACTATTTCATTCTTCTTCTGTGCAAATCTCCAAAATCCATGGGTGGCAGTGACTTCTAGAACCAGAAGCAGCCATACAGCGGAGAAGAAATGTTGCACATTAAAGGATTAAGAACCAGAGGGCATAGTTTTCAAGAGTTTTGCCAAAGCAGCAAATGAAGGGTGAGAAAAATACTTCTTTCACAAAGTGAATATTTAAAGTCTGGAATGCATTACCTGGAAGTGTGATGGAAACCAGTTCAATTGAGGCATTCAAGAGGGCACTGGATAATTAATTGAAGAGAAATAACGGACAGGGTTATGGGAGAAAAAGCAAGAGATTCACACTAAGTGAAAATGCAGAGAGAGCTGGTGCAGGCAAGGCGGGCCTAATGGCTCCTTTTATACTGTAACAATTTTGTGTTGCCTCACATTTGCTCCTCAGCTCAAGACCACCCTGCCATATTGACTCAAGTTCTTTGGGAGAATGAAGGAAAGACTCATCTTCTCCTGACCCACTTACTGCCTCGTCCCTGCACATGTGCATCAGCCATCCTGTCCTTGTCGACTTCCCCCTTACCCCACCACAGACTTGTTTCCGCTACAAGACCTCATGATGAATACAGAGCTCATTGTTCTTCCAAACGAAGATAATTTTTCTTCTAAGTTTGCTGCTGCCATGAGAGAAATGGCCTTTGATGAGAACATCATCTTTTTGCAGAATCTGCTATGTATACATATCTGCAAGTTGAATACCAGGCGCAAACCAGATATGAACCCTTGAAAGGCCACCTGTTGGACAAAGCTGATCTACTGAATAAACTGTAGCAACTGATGAAGCTCACTTTAACAGCGTGTCCCTCCCTCATGACCGCCATCGTCAGGAATAAGATTAGCAACATTGTGGAAGGAACATGACTTCCAGTTCATCTCCAAGGCACAAAAATTTTGGTATTTTTATTCATTCCTGGGCTGTGGGCATCACTGGCTGGACCAGCAACTATTGTCCATTCCTAACTGTCCAGAGGGCAGTTAAGGGTCAACCACATTGCTGTGGATCTGGAGTCACATGTAGGCCAGACCAGGTAAGGGTGGCAGATTTCCTTCGCTAAAGGACATTAGTGAACCAGATGGGTTTTTCCTGACAATTGGCAATGGTTTCATGGTCATCATTAGACTCTTAATCTTAGATTATTATTGAATTTAAATTCCACCATTAGCCAAGGCAAGATTCAAACTCAGGACCCCAGGACATTACCTGTGTCTCTGGATTAATACTCGAGTGATAATACCACTAGGCCATTGCCCAACCCGCCTGATGAGCCTTATTCAGCTCTTTACTAATTTAAATGAGGCTCTTTGTACCCATCCGCAAATGCAAGGTCTACAGTCGGCAATCAACTTCTTAAAAAAACAAGAGAAGCAGCATTATGACTATGAGCACAAATCTGAGAAAGCCACCAGCCACTCCCATAATAAAAAAGCCAAATATTTGGTTACAGCTGGATTGCTCCAAGTACTTTTGGGATCCCACTACAGAACTGAACATGAGAGCTACGTAAAGTAGATGAGTTTAGGTTTAATGGGAATATAAAAGAAACAATAACATAACTTATGATTGAGGACACAACATAACAGCTGGTAATTTGAATTATGGGACATAACTTTCAAATGAAGCTAGCACATTTCAGCCAAAAGGCCTCACTTTGTGCTAACATTTCTACAAGTGTAAATGAATTTTGAACGGAGGAATGAAGGGATCACTCAGGGATATGATGTAGCCATGCAAGAAAACAAGAATGAGAAACAAACGTATAATAAAGATGGGATGTGGGGAAGGAAGGGAGAAAGGAATAAGGAATGCAGATGAATGAAAGAGTATAAGAAAGAAATAGGGGAGAGAAGTAAGAAATGAAAATGCACAAGAGATAGATAGAAAGAAACAAAAAGATGAAAACACGATGTTAAAAGGATAGGATGAAAGATAGAAAGATGAGAGAACACAATTTGGACTTCGTGGAAATGGGTTAAGGCAAAGCACATCAAGAGGCAATTTATTTGTATTTACAATGAAAACAACTTCACCTAAAATAGCATACTACACTGAATAAACATGAAATATTTTGTTTGTTATAGCATGCATTTAACAATAGCAGAAAAGCTTTCAGCCTGTACCAAGATCAGTGCTATTTTTCACTGAAATATCACCAAAGGGAACAAAAACCAACAGCAATGGGCATATCATAAATTTAAGTGTTTGGATTCATAGATTTGGCTACTCTTAAGATTTTAATCCATACTTAAAACTGATCATGCAATCAATTTGTGAAAACCCACTCCGTGCCTTAAACATTCTTGTTTCTCAAGATCATCCTACTGGTGTCTCTCTTTATCTATTTAAATAACAATGCACAAAAATGGTTTCTCTGGAAAATTTCAAGATTTATTTTCTGTGGTCACCAGTTCCCCATTCTGCACAGACCAAAAATAGTGCTAGCTTTGAAATGCAAAGAAGAGAGGCAGGTGAGGTGAGGTGAGGACCAGGACAGGCAGTCAGCATCACAGAGGAGCAGGCAAATTTAGGATAACAAGGTGTAGATCTGGGTGAACACAGCAGGCCAAGCAGCATCACAGGAGCAGGAAGGGTGACGTTCCGGGCCTAGACCCTTCATCAGCTTTAGGCAAATTTAGGACCTGTAGCAGGCAGTCAGAAATGGATTCTTTGGACTGGATTGACATCGGTTTTGCTTTCCTACAGACAACTGAACTAGCTGTTTGTTAAGTGTCTGGTCAGTTGTTATGGTCCCTTCTAGTCTTAAATTTTAGGATATTATACAAATTGGAGATAACTTAATAAAATACGAAATCCAAAATAAGTAAACAATATAATTAAAAAATAAAGCTCATTAAGGATGGCAGTTCAAGTGACGTATCTAGGCTGCAGAGAGTCATAGTCATTGAGTCATACAGCACGGAAAAAGATCCTTCGGTCCAATTCATTCATGCCGATAAAGTTTCCCAAACTAAATTAGTACCATTTGCCTGCGTTTGGCCCAAATCCCTCTAAACCTTTCCTATTCATGTACTTGTCCAAATGTCTTTTAAACGTTGTAACTGTACCTACATCTACCACTTCCTCTGGCAGTTCATTCCACATACGAACTACCCTCTGTGTGAAAATGTTGTCCCTCAGGTTCCTTTCAAATCTTCCCCTCTCACCTTAAAAATATACCCCCTGGTTTTGAACTCCCCTACCTTATGGGAAAAGACCCTTGTCATTCACCTTGTTTATGCACCTCATGATTTTATAAACCTCTACAAGGTCACCCCTCAACCTTCTATGCTCCAAGGAACAAAGTTCCAGTCTATCCAAAATTGTCTAATCCTTTATTGATATCAATATTCTAGAATTACATTTCTGCCAGTATTTATGCAATATCATCACCATAAGAGCATACACCAATATATGAACATACACACAGAATATCCAGAGATGAAAAAACAATCAATCATTCATTCATTCATTGGGCTGAAGAATGAAGCCTACAAGACTAGCATCTTAATCACACAATATATATCCGGACATAACTGTTGAGAGACTTGACCTTATTGGAGTTGTCCATACATATTAGCTTGCTGAAATTTTAAAACAGCAGTTAGGGAAGGAGATTTTACAACCTTGGAGTAACAGGACCTCTCAAAGTTGCTTTAGTAAGCAATACCCAGACCTTTCAACTGCAGAAATAGTTTATTATGTTAAGGTTCAGATAAACCTGCATTACACCATGCATGGCTAAATTTGGTAAAGATTCAGAAGCTACTTTTAGTCCCAGAGGCCTTGTATATATTTACATACACATGCTTGAGGTGCAACGCCAAATTTCAACAACTGAAAGCTTAGATTCATATTACAACTTAATCTTGAAACTTAATATAACCAAGTTATTGTGGATTATTTTTTAGTTTCTTGAAATACATTTTTAAAATAGAAGACGCCAGTCTTTCCAGCTCCAGATAGCAGATTGTGGGCCAAAGCACAACAATATGTTTAAAGTGCTGATGTCAGCTGTTCCGGCAGTCCGAATCTGGGAATGGTTGGGAACACTGGAACAAGAATTAGGATGATGGGAGGGTGAGTGTAAGCGTGTTTTTTAAGAAATGCTGTTGAAAGTGTACAGCAGTGTAATTCACAAAGGGTCATTAGAAATTTACAATATAGAGAAGATGGCCAATTGGGCTTGTGTGTATGACAGCTCTTTAACACAGCAACCCAAAACTTACATTGCTATACTGTTTGTTTTCTCTTAGCACTATCTCACTATTGGTTTCAAATATTTATCCAATTTTCTCTGAACAGATTGTAAAAAGGATACCAAGTTAACAATATCGCAACTACTGAAGTCCTGTTTATTTTCTCAGGTTTCCTGAAGCTGTAGACCCTTCCCAAAAAATGAAAATATATGAGGAACTTTTCATGGCCCAAAAATACACCATGGGAAGGGAAAATTGTTACGATTAAGATTAAAGGTCTTTTTGTTTACGTAAAATTGCAGTAGTCCAAATGTCAAATTGTGCAAGGTACTAAATAATGGATGAAGTAGCTCCAATTAATAACTACATTTAAAAAATTCCAGACTGAACTCACTGAACTGTACTAAATCAAAATAGACACAAGTTCTTTCATCATTGCAACTGTGCTACCATTCATTGAATTGTATATTATTGTACAGTAACCAGGCTATTCCAAGGTACATAATACCAGACATATGCTATTGAAATTGTTTTTTACTACAAAGCTGTCTAAAGTTTCTCTGAAAACGAAGTCAAGACAAATAATCAATGGCAAATGATGCATAACTCATTGCTCAGTGTTCAAGTTCAGGAGTACTAGTCCCTTTTGTTTTTTTGAAGAAATTCGTAGTCTGAGATAGTTGTAATGTCTGTTGCTGACAGTAAAACTGTAATCTTCTCATGCAGATTTCAAGCTAACCAGGTGAAATAACTGCATACTGTTCATATGAACAGTGGTTTCATATTTTAACCTTCAAAAAACAAAAAAATTTCACAACAGCCCACAAAATACCAATTCCTGCAGTGCATTCCTGCCAGTCCCTACTAGCACCCTGCGACTTAATGAATTGATTTCAATGTCCTGTCCTCATGTTCAAATTCTTCTACGACCTCATCTCAATCTGGGCGATTTCCTCCAAACAGGCATTCCCATGCACTACAGTGTTTCCTCTCCAAATCTTTTAAATTAGAGGGCTCCCGGTCCTGTGTCATGGCAAATTTGAAACAATCTATCACAATTAATCTTACAAAAACCCTTTGGAAACCACAAGGAAACAAATGGATAATCCTTTATCTTCTTGGCTTTCCCTTCATCACTGCAGATTCATCACTGAAATTTCTCCACCACCTGATTTTACATCCTTCCTGTAATAGGGTGTCTAAAACTAGGTGCAGCAGCAAGCCAAGACTTTGCGTACATTTATTATTTTTGTATGCTATGTGACACTGTGCTGAAATATTTGAGGTAGAAGCAATTTGAAATGAATTATAAGGATCAGATGTGAATTACATTGACTCAAAGGTTTGGTGGTAATACAGTTAAGTCTAGCTTTCAGTTGCAATTATGCACTGAGTAGCTGGTAAGTAAAGACAGAAATCAAAGCTTTGCTTCAAATACAGGAGGTGAGACTTTAGTTTCATCTGAGAAACAGGAATCCTAATGATGAAACAGAGACTGATTACGCCTGTGTCATAGAATGAGTCAAATCAATATGATCGAGTTAAATTATTTTGCCACAAACCAGTGACCAAAAATGAAGGGACCAAAAGGCATGGTTATTAAACTTACAGATGATACAAAGAAAGGTCAGAAAGTAAGTTGTGGAGAGGTCATGGGGCAGCAGAATTTTCCATGGCTGCGTGGGGCTTTTACAAGGGTGGGTGGGGAACTTAACTGGGCAGGAAGCAAAAAATCAGTTTCCTCACAGTGAGTTAAAGTTTTGCCCTTAAGTTGAACTATAAGAAATAGGTACCGCAGAAGGCCCTTTTGCTCCTCAAACCTACTCCATTCAATAGGATCGTGATTGATTGGACATGCCTCTCGTCCACTTTCCAGCATTTTTCCCATAACACATGGTTCACTGCTGATCAAGAATCTATGGATCTCAGTTGTAAATATACACAAGGGCTCTACCCCCACAGCTGTCTGTAGCAAGGAGATCCAAAGACTTTTAACTCTCAGAGTAAAAATTCCTTCTCATCTCAGATTAAATTGGCACTCCTTTATTCAAACACAGCGCCCTCTGGTCCTACACACTCCCTTGAGGGGAAACATCTCAGCATTTACCCTGTCAAGCCACTTAAGAATCTTTATATGCTTCAATGAGATCTGAACTTCAGTCAGCAGAGCCTTAAGATGTTTAGCCTTTGCTTATAAGACAATCCTTCCATACCAAAGATCATCATAGTGAACCTTCTCCGAACTGCCTCCAATGAAATGATATCTTTCTTTAAATAAGGGAACTAAAACTGCTCACAGTACTCAATTTGCCACTTTTATAGCCCCTTACTTAATTTATCAATATCTCTTTGTAAATTCTTTGTACCCCTCTCACAACCTGCCGTTCCACCTACTTTCACATCATCTGCAAGTTTGGCTACAGTGCATTTACTTCCTTCTCAGAACTTTTCAGGCAGGTCAGCCTTCCTCAGCTCCGAGGGTGGAAACAGGTTTTGAATTTATTAGCATGTTATGAATACTCATTAACATCTGAGCCTACTGGAATTATGTACAACGTGCAATCCTGTTCACTACAAATGGGAAACACGTGCTTACAAACCCAAAAAAAAAGGGAAGGACTTCCAAGGGCAAACCTTTTCCTCAAAACAACAAAGAGTACGCACTTCTTTAGTTAGTTAGTTCCTTCATAAGCAAACCATGTCTTTTTGCAGATGTTTACAGCGTTTGTGATGAAGGGCATCCCCACCCATGTTAATCAGCTAATGAGACATCTAAGCCATTGGTGTTCTGGTTTATTGTTGAACGCCTTCAGAGGTGAAATCAGACTGAGCAAACATGCCAGCCCAAGGGAGGCAGCAAACACGACTGGGGAGAAGCTGAATGGCCACTGTTGCTGTTGCGTCCTTGATCTACGCTAGCCTTTGGTGAAAATCTATCAGCTATGCATCAAAAGTGATGAATGGTCACTGAGCCGATGGTGTGCTAGTTCAGTTCCTGAGCCGCTGTAGTTCTTTTATGTTTTAGGCGTGAACCCTGGGAGATGTGTGAAAGGCGTATCAGAGTGGTCCTGGAGGTGCTACATAGACAGCTGCAATACAGTAACATGCATCAATTGCACAGGAGGCATCTGAAGGAAATGCCCGGCATCCAAACTCCTGTGTGACAGTCCTCTACAGTGCAACCTTATAATTCTCACCATTGTAGGAGCTTGAAGCATTGAGTAGACGGTAGTAACCTGGTAGAGTGCAGTTATCATTCATTTTTTGGGGCATTTTGGAACCTGGTTCGGAGCAGCCTGCTGCTTCTGACCTCCACAGCTACCTCTATTCAGACAGCCTCCGTCAGTCGGAATGGCCTCTTGTTGCCAACAATAGGAAAAGGAATTTCCTTCTCTCATGGACATACTTCAATTGGTAAAGGCTTTACCATGGAGAATATACCCACTAATAGACAGAATCCTCATCTTTGCAGGCAGGAAGACCATGCACATCCACTACGCCTGTTTCAACACAACAAAATAGGTGATAGCAATTTGCTGTTTCAGTTCTCGGGCAATGCCCTGACTCAATCAGCGTCAAGCTGCCTGATTTAAATTTAAACTTAAACAAAGTCTGGCAGCACAAATGGGTGCGTTCTCCATGGCAATGCCTCTACCAGAGTTTGTTGGCAGGCCTACCTAACAATCAGCACTTTGTTCGCACGCAGTATAAATGGTATTCTTGATAACTGTCCTGATGTGCACAAGATGCAAAGCTTCAACAAAGTATATCATCTTTCACCAATAAACAACAAAAAAAACTTGTACCTCTACAACATTGCTCACTTGGGTTTTAATTTAGCATTCTTGCTTTATCACATGGCTAAAACTTCAAAGACCAAAAATTTGAAATTGTTCATAAGTGAAATTCCTTTTTCCCTTTACAGATGTAAAAGTCCTTAATTTGATAAAGAAGAAACCGCGAGCTGGTTTCTTTAAAAAATGATGACATCCTGATTGTTCTGTTTCAGTGGACCTAGAACTGTTATTTTCAATCCTTGCTTCATTTTCTGTGGGGTATACATTAGAATTAAGATATCATGTTAAGATATCAGGAATGAAGCTGCTATGCGATATAATCACGCAGCATGATTGGTAAACATTACCAATGACAAAATGTAAATTCAGTTTACAATAATTTTGCCTATAGTCCAGAAAATACAGATAAAAACTTTTTCATTTTCCTTCTGAAGCACAGTATTCCTAGTTGAACATGCCTTCTCCTAAACTTCTACATATGATGCTCCGTAACTAATGAAACGTCAAGTAATATACTGGAGGAAAAGTCCGAGAACCTAAGTTCATATTTAAATCAGGAAAGTTTAACACTCTTTTTATTGCAGACTCATTGCTTTGAGGACACTCAAAGTTGCTGATACAAATTATGATTTGACTAGTCACATATTGATGGGTAGAAAGTGATGGGAAGAATTTATTCAGTAAGAATGTGGGTGCTTGGGCATAAATTAACATCTCTCTCAACAACATTTCAGTAGCTTCATGCACATTTAACATTAGGGAAAAGTGAATTCATGATGGACTTAATATTTATGCAGAACTCAGCTAACAGAAAAGACAGAATGAACATATAATCTTTGAAGACAAAAACTGTTTTATGAAGGATTAAACCTTCAATGTCTGAAATACTACTTATTAATTCAATTTAAAAATATACTTCAGCAAAAAGCTAATTCACAGGAATTTTTTTTCCCTAAAATACTGGTTCTACAATGCCAGGTGCCGATAGATGAAAGTCTCCTGGCTATGTGCAGCACTCAATTCATGTCATTTACTTTACTTTACAACATTAATCATGCATATGCTGCAGGCTTGATAGGAAGCATCATTGAGAAGACAGCATCACCTAAAATGATATGCCTGATGTTTTAAAACAAACTTCAAAAATGGCTCACTGTTACAAAAAAAAAGTGTTTATTATTACTGACACAACTGCCCTTAAAATCATCATCCTTTGCTTTCTGTTTGCTGGTGAAACTGACCCACCGAACAAATTATTAAGTTCTGGGGAAGAAAAAAGGCATTTGAAGGATTATGGTAAAAATGTAGATGGATAATTAAAAAAAAAACTTGTTCAGCCCAAAGGCTTTATTTAGTCTTCAAACCCTTTCATGCCACATAAAAAACAGGAGTAGGCATCCACAAGCCTACTCCTGATCTAATTTCCCATTGGTCATCAATAAATTCATCACATTTGTGCTATCTCATATCCATTTAAATCTTTAGTACTCAAAATATCTGTTGCTTTCAGCCAAGAATATACTCAATATTTAAGCATCTGTTGCACTCTAGAGTCAAGAATGCCATATGTTCAGAACCCTCATCTCAGTCCTAAATAGATGACAACTCCTTTTCCTGAGACAGTGCCCCCTTGTTCTGGAATAAAGGCAAAATATTGCAGATGCTGGAAATCCGTGACGGTGAGAAACAGAGTTAATATTTCAGATTTGTGACCTGTCAGCAGACATACTCATCAGCCTCACTGTCTCATGTGGATCTCAACTCACATGGTCTTGACTACAGACAAGGTCATTTCTAACACTTCTCTGTAGACCTCATCACACACATCTCCCAACCTCTTCCATCTGTACCATCCCTGAAACAAATTTTATCCTAACTCACTCACAAATGCACTTCCAAGTTGCCAACTGCTTAGTTTTGGCCCTGACACTTTCTGACAGTAGTCATTTAGAAACAAACAGTTTTCCTGTTGAAAACTTGAAAGTCATTTCTTTTCAACAACTTAAAACATCATCAAATTAAGGGCAGTGAGTTTCCATAACCATTCTGATTGATGAAGATTTTCACTCAATAAATGACGACCCTTCAGTTGTCAAGATCTTAAGCTCTGAAATTCCGTGCCTAAACTTTTCCACTTGTCTTTCCAACTTTAAGATACTCTTTAAATAATCTTTTGGTCACTTGTACTAATACTTCCTTATTTGGCTCATTATCAAATGCTTGTCATAGCACACCCATGAGGTGCCTCGAAATATTTAACTATGTGAATGATGCTGTATAAATGCAAGTTGTTATTTTGTGTTACTTCTTGTTTGAAGGATTTCTGTTTAAAAAAAACCTGTAAGTCAGAAAATGTGGAACGTAGACTATAGCCAAAAGTACTCCCTATTCTCTGTCTGCCATAAGCACAGTGAAACCACCAACAAGAGATCAGGTGGATAACTTTTTCTCAGACTGCCATTGCCTTCGGCACTCATCTGTAATACAGTACTGAAATGCATTGTGGCCTATTCAAAATTTATCTTTAGCTGACAAGTCAATGTCAGTTAATTTAACAGTGCTATTTGGGAAAAATGTAGCCATACAGAAATTATTCATTAAAAATAACATTTTAAAAACACTAATATATTAAGTTATCTTTATAAGTTATGTATGAAAAGTTTTGAAAATAATTAACAGCACACAAAACTAACATCACTACTGTGTACAGAATGGACATTTACCAGGATGGTAAAAATGAACCTACTTTTGTTAAGTTTATGTTGCTGCAAGATGTTTGTCGTTTAAATGGAGAATGTCATCATGCATTTCAATTTACCTAAAATCTGGAGCATATTTTTTACATTCTACCCTGATTGACAACTGTGTAAAGTAACAATACACACAAAATCAACATTCATAATTAGCAACTTCAAGACTTAAATTAGCATCAGGGCTAGAAGGTTTACCATGGCTTTCCAGTCAAGAAATCAACTCAAGACACAATTTTGCCCTTCCGAAAAAGAAACCAGGAGAGTGGAATGAGCATTAGATTTTGACAAAGTGGAATAATAGAGCAATTGTACTGCCTACGTTCAAGGTTGTGTAAACATAGGTTTCTGACATATGGAAACATTAAAAATTATTTGTCCGCTTTGTGAGAGCCATGTTATTGAGAGAACATTCTCTCTGGGTTGTTAAGTTTTCACAATTAATAGCTTCTACCATATCTTTTTTTAATCCTAATAGAAGCCAGAGAAACTGGACTAATACTCCCTCCTGGTCATGTCAAGAGGATGTCTCTGCAAATCACTGCTTATCAGATGACAGCTGCAGTGCTGTATTTCATAGAGAGACATGTTTGAAAAATAATGCAACCGTCAAAAATCTATTCTGGAAACACAGAATCTTTGTTTAAATTGAAACAAAATTCTTTGCAGTAATGTTTTACCACATCAATCATATTGAATGACATAGTTGAGAGATTTTAATGAATGGAGCCCCACAGACCTTCAGTCTCAGTAATTGTGACCATGTGTTGACAAATCTAGGTTTTCTGGATAAGACTCAAACATGCATGAGACATAATGTGGGACTTGAGAGCTAATCAGGTTACTGACACCACAAAGTGTTCTCCCAATACTGGGTGCAGACTGAGCTAGTTATTTCATAAAACAAAATATTAGGACAGCTCATATTGAGAGAGTTGTAGAGAATGGTATCCATTTACCATCAACAGATGTCTCTAGAAGCACATTTGCACGATCTACTGACAGCACATCAGCATTGCCTAAACATTCTTCTACTTAATTAAAGAAAAATACATAACTTTGGCAACCTGCGACTTGATACTTGCTACATATTTGACCTGTTGAGGTCATCCATTAACTCTAAAGTTTGAGTAAGTTCATGTACATTAACATAGCTTTAACCATTTATTATCAGTTTAACACTGAACTTCAGCACTATTTTTTAAAAAAAATTTAAGATCAGTCAGTTCTGCCACCTGATGTTCTGTGTGTGATGTTCATTTGTATGCCCTGACAAAGTGTTTAGGCACTTCTGAATTCTAGATCTGGAATTTAGATAAATGTTATGTAGGGTGACCCATACCTTGCTGCTTTCATGAATACATGTCATCAGCCATTCATTGCTTTTATGCTGGCTCACAGGGTTTATGTGGGAGTGTACACTGCAGCTTGTCGTGATCAGACAACCACTTAGTACAGTCCCCGCTACAGAGGGTCTATGACCTATGTGAACTGCATTTCCCTAATCAATCAGATTGCAGAATTGTTATTGAGCAGAACGAAGTCAGAACCAGAATGTGCAAGCTTGAACATTTGATTTATTATTATATCATGTAGAGAAAGCAGAGAGGCAAATAAATATGGAATTGAGAGAAAAAGATGACAGAAGCAAAAAAAGTGAATAAAAATGTTTTAAAATCTCCCAAAATTACTAAAACCTGAAAGAATGAGACTCCATACACGTACAGGAGTTAGTTTTTGGGGCCAGAGAGGTTGTTCAACAGTAACTAAAACTTGCCACAACGTTCAAAATTTACTCACAATTAAAAGGATATGAAAGAGAACTATCCAGTCCATTCCATACATTTCAACACCGAGTCTTTTGATGAGATACAAACATAGTCGAATTTTTACAGTGTAATCAACTGAGACAACCTCCCAATTTCTATGTTTTCACTGTGTATTTGTCAATGCTGGACATTGCTTTCTGACTTACACTTGAATTACAATAAGCACAATAGCATCAACATCATTCTTTTGCAATAAATTTCAGCCATTAGTATTTAAATAACTTGCTAAATATATTCTTGACAAAACAAAATGCAGCACTACTGTATGTTTTACATCAACCTCATGACAACAGTGGTGAAGTCTGGAGAATGCTTGTACCACATACTTTATCAAACTTGCTTTTCAGCTTATCAATTCAGGCTTTTCAACTGAAATATTGAAACCAGCTGGAATTCCAGTTGGAAACCTTTCAAAAAAATTGAACACACCTTCTTGTGACCAGCTATCCTTAGTTAAGCAAAGCTTTCATCATTAAACTTAGAAGACTTAAATTTCTATGGCATCTTTCACAATCTCCTCCTACACTCTACAGCCAATGAACAACATTTTTGAAGTGCATTCACTATTTTAATGCCAGAAAAAAGGCAGCTGATGTATGCACAGCAAGCTCCCACAACAACAAATATGATAATAACCAACAGTATCTATATGATGTTGAGTGAAGGATAAATACTGGCCATGGCACCAGGGAGAAATCCCCTGCTCTTCCTGAAAATGGTACCAGCGAATTGTAAGAGAGCAGACAGGGCCTTGCTTTAATGTCTCACCTTAAACCAGAACACCCTGATTAGTACGTTACTCCATCTGCACTGCACACAGAGTGTTAGCGTGGAGCCTACTCCATCGGTACTGCACACAGAGTGTTAGCATGGAACCTTGAGATCAAATCTTGGAGAGAGGCTTGAACTCATAACCTCCTGACTCAGAGGTGAGCGTGCTACCCACTAAGCCATGGTTGATAGTAAAAAGTTTGAAATTTGAGATATGCATAAAACCTATGCGTACTAAATGCTTATGCTGGAATTAAATTTCAACAGTTTAACTGAGAATGCAGACTGAGTAAGGAAGAGTACAGCACCACGATGACCTGATATCACTTGTGAGTGGAGTGCCACAGTGGTTTACACTCAGAGCTTTATAGATGTCTCTATCACTGCTGAAATTATTTTCCAACCCTTCTACAAATCTCCAACCCCTTCTCAGTTAACTGCAGAAGAAAAAATTTGTCACTTCTTTCTTACAAACTCCACCTTTATCCTGACTGATCTTTTCAATGCAGTTGTGGACCCATAGAAACTGCAAATCGTAGGCTGAGTCCCAGAATTGCTGTCACCTCAGTCAGAATACAGGATAAACAAAATCTCTTGCCACCCACTTCACCTTTAAGTAACTCAATATATCGTAGGAAAACAGCAAAATTATGATAGTAAATAGTGATTTTGAAAGAGTGGCAGAAAAAAGGCAAAATATTGTATATGCTGAAAATCTGAAACAAACACAGAAACTGTTGGAGAAATTCAGCAGGCCTGACAGCATCTGTAGAGAGAGAAACAGAGCTAGCCTTTGAGGCCAGCATGACTCTTCATCTAGAACAGCAAACCCAAAGCATTCCAAGGAAGGGCCACCAGACCTGAAACTTTAATTCTGATGTTTTTCTTCACAGATGCTGCCAGAACTGCTGAGTTTTTGTTCCTGATTTACAGCATCTGCAGTTCTTTCAGTTTTTAACTCAAAACATTAACTCTGTTTCGCTCTCCACAGAGGCTGCTACATCTCTGAGTTTCTTCAGTATTTTCTGTTTGAAACAATGCCACTTATCCTTGTATGCAGTATGAATAAATACATATTGAAGTTATGAGTGGCAGGAGTTAGGCTATCCCACATTACTCATGGCTTATTTAGCTTGACCTATAAATGAATTAGCTTTCTATATAACTTGCCAATTGGGAAAGTGATTTGCTATGTTACCAAGTAGTTTCATTTAAAATTGGGGGTTAGTATTGGTGAGATGGGGAGTTCTGAAAATTCCCAATCGTGCAAAATAAAGGGATGGGGTATTATCTTCCTTAAGTGAATGGAAGTATTAAAAATGTCTGTTGATATGTTTACTTACCATGTGATGCAAACAACAACAATAATTTGCTGGAAAAACCTCCCATCTCCAAAAGCACCCATTTCTAGTTCTTATTTAAGCCTCTACCCGAATGTGATGAAATATATCACCATGCAATGTTGGCATGTACAACTATGTTAGCGTACATTTTATTGGCCACGTGTGTGCAGCATGAGGGAGTTTCAAAGGGGACTGGAAGTATAACAGCAGTTGTTGTGAAGCTACAGAGACTGAAGTGAAATCAAAGAGGATTTAAATCATAACTTGTTAACACAGAGCTTGAACATTGCTGAAAAGAAGAATACAATATGTTGATGGAGCTTTTCGTTTTGCATTCATCAGGACAAACACAAGAATACCAAATTTCAAACTATCGGAGAGAGGTAGAGGGTTCAGGGAGAGACTCCAGTGGTCAGCAGCTAAAGACATGGCTACCAATGGCGAAATGTTTAAAATAGGGGATGGCGAAGAGACCAGAATTAGAGGAATATGGAATTTGTTGAGACTTGCCCGTTGGAGGAAGTTACAGAGATTGGGACGGACAAAACCCCTGAAGGAGTTTTAAATTCATGTCATCGGGGTATAGACATCATTATTGCAGCAAATATCCAGGTGGAATCATGCTACCATCTAGTGGCAACATTTAAATAGTACACTCAGCTTTTCACTTATGATTTCATTTATTGCATGTCTGGACTAATCACAATTTACAAAACAAACACAATCTTCTTTCTAAAGCATGACTCTTTATCAACTTTATCTCAATTGAACAGAATT
Organism: Rhincodon typus; assembly: GCF_021869965.1. Lineage (NCBI taxonomy): Eukaryota > Metazoa > Chordata > Chondrichthyes > Orectolobiformes > Rhincodontidae > Rhincodon > Rhincodon typus. Next base: position 35,700,912 of record NC_063335.1, read on the forward strand.
TTTGGTAATAAATCCCAGGTTTGAATTTGATCTCATATTACACATAGAATAGAGTAGAATCCCTATAGCGTGAAAACAGACCATTCAGCCCAACAAGTCCACACCAACTCTCTGAACAGCATCCCATCCAGGCTCACACCCCAATCCAACACTGTAACGCTGCATTTTCCATGACTAACCCACCTAGACACTATAGATAATTTAGCATGGCCAATCCACCTAACCTGTACATTTTTGGACCGTGGGAGGAAACTGGAGCACTTAGAGGAAACCCACGCAGACACGGGAAAATGTGCAAAATCCACACAGACAGTTGCCCGAGGCTGGAACTGAACTCGGGTCCCTGGCACTGTGAGGCAGCAGTGCTTACCACTGAGCCACTGCGCTGCCCCTATCATGGAGCAGAGGTAAGCAATTATTAAATCAGCTGCACTAGATTTTCCCCCCAAGTTATTTAAGAGTTATCACAGTGCTGCATTTTGTGCAAAGATCCAATGAATTTACACCAGTTTATGGGGCAAATTGACAAAATGCTTTCATTGCGGCTCATTCAGTGAAGCAATGAACCAAATATCAGCCCTAATTTGGAAATGTTGACCAGCTCAAATAAAGAGTTTCAATATACTGAGGGAGAGGGTTTGTTAGAACCTGTACATTACGCAAAGAGATTAGCAGGTTTTACTGCTCTGGATGAACAGTACGAGGATCATCAGCAGTACAGAATTCCAATTACCTTCACCATCAATCGAAGCTCAAGTTTTTAATAAAAGATTCCGTTCAGAAAGGCTACAAAGATTTTGGATACTTACTCAGCGCATGGTAGATAGGCTTATGTTTTCCCTGTAGCCTGACTGAACACATTGTAGCAATCTTTCCAGGTGGTTGCATCTTGGCATCAATCAAATACCAAATCTTTGAAAAGGAAGCCCATTGCTAGAACACAAAGGAAGGAGGAAGTTTCAAGCAGATAAGACATAATTCACAGAAACAGTTCAGCATAATAACAAAATTATCATTAATAATGGATGAGATGATAAACCTGGTGAGGCCTCAGCTGAAAGTTGTATCCAATTCTGGGAGCTTCACTTTAGGAAAGATGTCAAAGCCTTGGAGATTTACTAGAATGGTATTGGGGATGAGGCACTTCAGTTAACTTGAGAGACTGAAGTAACCAGGTTTTGTCTCCTTAGAGTGGAGAAGGTTACGAAAATTAGTGTTATTGTTGATAGTGAGGAAAATGGGCTCAGGCTGCAGTCAGATATTGATCAGCTGGCAAATTAGGCACAGCAATGGCAAATGGAGTTTAATCCCAATAAATGCAATGTGATGCACTTTGGGAGGTCTAATAAGAGAAGGATATACACAATGAATGGTGGATCCTTAGGGAGTATGGAAGAACAAAGGAATGTAGGTGTACAAGTCCATAGATTCCTGAAGGTGTCAGCACAAATTGACAGGATGGTGAAGAAGACAAATGGGATGTTTGCCTTCATTAGCTGGGACGTAGAAATAGAAGCAAGGAAGTCTTGTTACACCGTTATAAAACATTAGTTAGGCCACAGATGGAATACTGTGTGCAGTTCTGGTTGCCACAATATTGGAAGGACATGATTGCACCGGAGAGGGTGCAGAGGAGATTCACCAGAATGTTGCCTGGGATGAAAAGTATCAGTTATGATGAGAAACCAGATAGGCTGGGTTTGTTTTCCTTGGCAGATGAGAAGAGGAGCGATCTGATTGAGGTACATAAAATTAGGAGGGGCATAGACAGGATTGATCGTCAGAATCTCTTCATCATGCCAGATCCGTCTAAGATCAAAGGGCATAAACTTAAGGTGAGGAGCAAGTTTAGAGGAGATCTGAGGAAACACTTTTTCATCCAGAGGGGGGTAGTAGATATATGGAACATGAGAAGGTGGTGGAGACAAGTACTCTCACAACATTTAAGAAGCATCTGGATGAGTACTTAAAATGCCAGGGCATAGTCGGCAATGGACCCAGTGCAGGTAAATGAGATTAGTGCCATTTAGTGTTTGTTGGATGGCAAAGACATGGTGGGTCGAGAGGCCTGTTTCTATGCTGCATGACCCTCTCTAAGGTTATGGGGAGTGGGGATTCAATATAGGTATTCAAAATTATGAGTTTTGATAGGATGAATGAGGAGGACATGGTCCAACATTAGGAATGTTAGTAATACACTGGTATTTAAGGTAATTGACAAAAGAACTGGGGAAAATTATAGTCATTTCTACAAAGTAAATAATTACGTTCTGGAGTACGCTGCTTAAACCAAAAGCTTGCATTTCTATAGCAGCTACCACAACCTCCGGTTGTATCTTTGCAGCCAATGAAGTACTTCTGCATTTTAATCACTGTTTTAGTTGAAGAAATGCAGCAACTGATGTGCACAGAGCAAGAGTTAACTGCAGTATGATTAAGACCAGATAATCCGTTTATGTTGTGTTGGTTGGGAGATATATATTGCCCATGACTTTGGGGAGAACCCGTTTGCTCTTCTTTGAAAAATTTGGCCCTGGTATCGTCTGTATCCATCCGCAAGACAAAACAGGGCTTTGGTTTACCATCTCACAGAGAAGTCTGCACATCCAACCATATAACACTGGAGGGTCAAGCTAGATTTTTGACTCAAGTCCACTCCAAAGACTTGAGCACAGTCTGCTGACTCAGACAAGAGTGTACACAGTGAGCCATGGCTCTCACATATATAATGGAATCATTCGTAGTGGTAACTTTCAAAAGGAATTCGATATATACTTGAAAAGGCAAAAAATGTTCAGGGCTAGGTGAAACAGCAGGGAATGGCAATAACAGAATAGCTTTTTCTAAAGATCAGCACAATGGGTTGACTGGCCATCTTCTGTGCTTACATCATTTAATAGTTGAACATTCTCCTGTCCCAAATCACAACTGAATTACTAACTGAAACAAGCAGTACTGCGAAGAACCATGAGTATTGCTCCCTGTTGAGACTTGACTACATCCAGTTGTGGCCATCATCTCCATTGCCATATAGCCAATAAATAAATAAAACCTACAATTTGCACAAATAAAAGAAACAACACAGACAACATACTGGAACAACTGTTGAGGGTCACAAAGTATACAACTTTAGCCCAATCTGAGACCCCAAATGACAAGGTCATTAACTAATTAAATTTTTATGGGTTTTAATAATTTACTTGTTTTATATTTTACGTGAACATAACTCACCTTGCATTGTTTTACCACATCAAATGCCTTTCGCCTGCGCAAGTGAATCTGAACCTGTTCAACAGGTTTTAAAACTAGTTGCGTAGCAGAATCAATGACTGACATTTAAGGTCTTTGTATCAAAGCTTGTGCATACTTTTCACAAGTGCTGGACCACAGCTCAGTGAGCACACATTGATGTCAAAGTGCAAAGATAAAGCCAAAGCATTTGTATCCATCTTTAGCCAGAAGTGCCAACTGGATTATCCATCTTGGCCTCCTCCGGAGATTGCCAACATCACAGATGCTAGTTTTCAATCCATTTGATTCATTTCACGTATTATCAAGAAATGGTTGGAGGTATTAGATACTGCAAAAGCTATAGACCCTGATAACATTCTGGCAATAGTGCTGAACACAAGTGCAACTGAACTAGTTGTGTCCCAAAATCAAACTCTTTCAATATATCTACAACACTGGCATCTACCAAACAATATGGAAAATTGCCCAGGTATGCCCTGTACATATCATGTTGGACAAATCTAACCCAGGCAAATCCACACTGCATTATACTCTTGATCATCAGTAACATGATGGAAGGTGTCATCGATAGTGCAATTGAATGGTAGGGGAATAACCTGCTCATTGACATTCAGTTTGAGTTCTGCCAAGGCCATTCAACCCTTGAGTGAAGATTGAGCTATTTGTGAGGGAATTGGTCCGAGAATCATATCCCCGGTGACAGAATATTCAAACACTTTACCATATATGGCAGACTAGGTGATTCAGTGTGGAATTTGGTTCATTGTAGGATTTGGAGCGGTAATTATCAAATTAAATCTGAAAGCTAGCCGTGCACAGATGATGAATTTCCAGCTGCACAGAGCTCACATAACCTTGCAACCAGGCTCTCCTTTTCAAGTCAAGGTAATGGGCCATATCACTGGAAGCAAAGTGGCAATACACACTGGGCAACTGGCGACTCTGGACGTTGTTTTTAAGAGTTCTCTTGGTAATGATAAATAGCTCACTATGAGCAATTCCACTCATCACTACATCTCTCCTGGGAGCCTAGGTCTTTCTGGAACCGATTCCCAAGAAGTGCCGTATTGGATCCTTTAAAAAAAAAGCCTGACTGTTTTTCTCTCTCCACAGATGCTGCATACCTCCTACAGTCCCAGAAACAAGATTAGCTTTTTCAAAATCACGCCGCTGTCTGTGGAATCTTGCTGTGCTCACACGGGGCGCCGCGCTCTCCTACATTCCAACAGCCACTGCACTTCAGAAAGTACTACTTCTTGTTTGCCAGACCTCCTGAATTTACGATCAGTGACAGACAAACACAGAATCCCCTCCCCGCCGCTCCCGAGGCCGGAAAGTATCTCCCTTTCCCCACCTGAGCCGCTTTACTGAAACTCGACATCTTGTCCGTGCGCCGTCTAACCCCTTCCGGAGAGGAACCTCCTTCCTCTGACTTTTTTTTCTATTATTAACTCAACGGCTTTCACTTTCCTAGTGCAGCGGAATCCCCAAATCTCGTTGACATTCTGGCATTGATAAACCCAGACAAATATCGAGCGGAAAGTTTTTCTTTAAAGTTTCAAATAAATGAAAAAGATAAAGTAAATAGCGGGTACTGAGACGGCTCTAGTTTCTAGCCGGATGCCTTATGGGATGAGGCGCTTCCTGGAAATGGAGAGAGCGCGCGGAGTTTGTGTGGGTCTTAGAGACAAAATAGTCAGATAAATGTTTATATATTATACAATATTGCGTTGTGGAGAGGGGAGATAGAAAAACCTGGAGCGAGAATACACAGAAAACGGGAAGAATAAGAGATAATGCGCGTATAAAAAATACAGAGAGATTAAATGTACAGAGAGAACAGAAGAGAAAACAGAGGGAGAGATAAAAACACGGGGATGGATTGAGACAAACAAAGAGAGGGACCCCGCGGCAACGGCCAGTCAAAAACCCCTAGCAATAGGAAGCCTGTGGGGCCACTGATTTTTGGAGGCAGTGCCCGAAAGAGCGTGGAGCCACCTTTCAGTCAGTTTGTCTGTTTATTTTATGGTAATCTGTTTTTATCAAATCTTGCAATGGACCGATATGTGCTGTTAGTGGTTTGGAATTATAGAGGCGACCAAGATCAAGATGAAGAGTTTACTGGTAAGTGTGGCATCCGTAAATTGTTTAGTTGTATGCTCTGAGATCTAATTTTGAATTCACTGCTTTGCACAACAGATTCTTAACCTGAATAATGGGGACAGGGGATAGGACAATGTTATAGGGGTACTTGACAGATTGGTAGTAGACTCGAGGATAAATAATAATAGTGTATATCATACATTCCTGAAGAGAATCTTTAAAACGGGTCCAAACTTGCTTTGAGATAGCAAGAAACATCAACTTTCCTGCTCTTCTGATGCTGCCTGGCCTGCTGTGTTCCTCTAGCTCCACACTGTGTTATCAAAGCTTGCTTTGCTGACTTACAGAACACCTTCAAGCTTTATGCAGATTGTTGCATTTATATTAAAATTACAATTCCCACATTCAATAACGATGTGTCCCATATTATCTTTGCTTCGCACAGTCTTTTAGTAGGCATTAAAAACTGAAAGAACTGCGGATGCTGTAAATCAGAAACAAAAACAGAAATTGCTAGAAAAGCTCAGCAGGTCTGGCAGCATCTGTGGAGAGAAATCCGAGTTAAAATTTCTGGTCTGGTGACCCTTCCTCAGAACTGGTTTCAGACTTGACCATTCTGAAGTGAGAGGATAAATGTTAAAGGTGGTTCATGTAGTTACCAATGACATGGGCCTCATTCATCTGTCTGCCTGCAACAAGAATTTAGGGAGCTAGGTTGAAAAGCGGTACCTTGAAGGTTATCACAACTTTCCTCATGGTGCCACATCCTAGTGAGTATAGGAATGGATGGATAGAGCAGATGAATGTATAGCTGAAAAGTTGGTGCAGAGGGAGAGCTTTAGAATCCTGGATCACTGGGTCCGTTTTGGTGAAGGTGTGATCTGTATAATTCGGAGGAGTTGCACCTGAACAGAAATGGCACGAACGTCCTCTTGTATGGGAGCGAGATGTAGTTTGCTGATACTTTGAGTGAAGGTTTAATCTAATTTAATAGGGCAATGGGAAACAGAGTGGAGGATCACTTGGGGATGATCAGACAGGTGTAGCAGAAAAGCCAAATCAGTCTGGAAAGCAGAGCTTATGTAGTCAAATTAAGACACTGGGAAAACAATTCAAGGTTGGATAGCATTTATTTTAATGCAAGGAGCCTTGCAAGTAAGGTATGAGTTGGTGGTGTTAACACATGGGATTTAGGCATGACTGCTGTTACAGAGACATTGTTGAGACAGTAGCATGATTGGCAGTTCACTATTACAAAGTATAGGAGTGAAGATTCCTCAAGCCATATAGGTAAACTTTTAAAAACAAGAGGAGGTCAGTTATATTGATGGGAGTATACTACAGAACTTGAGACAGTCAGGGAGAGAGAAGCACAGATATGCAGAAAGGTAGTTTCCAATCCCATGAATTCCAGAGTTTTTGGAATTCTCTACTCCAGAGAGTTGTGGATGCTCCATCACTGAAAATTGTATATTTAAGACAAAAAGATTTTTGGTTGCAGGGAATCAAATTTTGAGGGGTGGGCAGGAAAGTGAAGTCATAGAGTAATGCTGTAGGGAAACAGACCCTTTGGACCAACTGGTCATGTCCACAATAATCCCAAACTAAACTAGTCGCACCTGCCTGTGCTTGGCTCATATCCCTCCAAACACTTCTTATTCATGTGCTTATCTAAATGTCTTTTCAACGTTATAACTGTACCCACACCTTAGGGAAATTCATTCCACACGTGCCCCTCATCTCTTTTTAAGTCTTTCTTCTCTTCCCATAAAAATATGCCCCTTAGTCTTGAAATCCCCCACCCCTGAGAAAAGACATCTGCCATTCATCTTATCTATACCCCTCATAATTTTATAAACCTCTCTAAGGTCACCATTCAACCTCCTTTGCTCCAGTGAAAAAAGTCCCAGCTTATCCAGCCTCTCCTTATAACTCAAACCCTCCATACCTAGCAATATCCTGGTAAATCTCTTCTGAAACCTCTCCAGCTTAATACTATCCTTCCTATAACAAGGAGATCAGAACTGGACACAGTACTGCAGATAAGGCTTTACCAGCATCCTGTACAACCTCAATATGATATCCCAACTCCCATTCTCAAAAGTATGAGCAATGAAGGCAAGTGTGCTAAACGCCGCTTTAATCACCCTATCCACATGTGATGCAAACTTGAAAGAATTATTTACCTGAACCCCTAGGTCTTTCTGTTCTACAACACTACCCAAAGCCCTACTTTTAATTGTATAAGTCCTGCCATTGTTTGTTTTACCAAAATGCATACCGTGCATTTATCCAAAATAAACTCTATCTGTCACTCTTTTGTCCATTGAACCAAATTGATCAAGATCTCTTTGTAATCTTAGATAACCTTCTTCACTGTCCACTGTACCACCAATCATGGTCAACCGCAGACTTACTAACTATGCCTTCTATATTCTCATCATTGAACCCCAAGATGACCCATGATCATATTGAAAAGTGGAGAATGTTTGATGGGCTATATGCCCTACTTCATATTCCTTGTGTTTTTGCATTCTTTTGCAATATTTTGTTGGGAGTGTCCTGGTTTAGAAGATCACAACCAGTTCTCGTCTCTTCCCAAGCGAGAAGAATTGAAAGCCCAGGAAAATGTTCAAGCGGCAACCCAATAGCCTAGTAGTTACTTTAAGAATCCTTAGATCCTGCATTAGGAGAGATGATTTGATCTAAATAATTTGTTCTGTGCATTTATTAGGATGTATAAATTATGTAAACTTAGATCTTGTTTAGATATCGGAAGGTGTTTCTTCCACAGAACTTTACAATAACTTTGCATGCAACTGTAAATTAATAAGAAGCATTCTGAAGAGAGCTGTGAAGTTCCTGAAGGAAACTGATATTGCTTATGTGTAAGAGGGAAATAGGATGTTACATGGAGAAAGGAAAGGAGTTTTCCAGAATTCATTCTTTCATGACCTAGGCTTGGACATTTTTAGTCTGTATTTTTGCCTGTAGTATATTTTAGAGGCTGTATAACTAGTTGCACCGAGGATGAATAAGAAAGACTGTTTATCTTCCTTTGGCATATGTTTATAAATCATTTCATTTTTATTCTGCAGAGCTGACAGCCATTAAACGTGTCTATGAACAACTGAGAAAGAATGCCAGAATCTCATCAAATTCGAGATTGGTCTTGCTTCCGGGTAATAACTTTAATCATTTTTGAAATTCATAAGCTTGCTCATATTCAGGTACATTAAATAAAATTGTAGTTTTTGACTGTTGACGTAATGTTTTGCAGATGACATCCTGTCTCAAAAATTGTGCTTGAAGTGCTCTTCCTGTGAAAAGCTGGCGTACTGTTTATACCCAACATGTCCCAACTGCGCTCTGCGTTTCGTTGGTATAGGCAGTTTTAAACCAACATTCACCTTATCTGCTAGCTTAGAGGCTAATAACAGATATCTGAGCCATGTAAATTGCACAAGTATGATCTCCAGTCTCTACTGTATTACTTGATTATCATTTGGGGAGTTTTATAAAACATTCTCATCCTTGTTTCAAATCCCTCATGGCCTCAGCTTTCCCTCTTTCTAACTCCTCTAGCTGTACAACTGTCCAGGATCTCTGCAATCCTCCAAGTCTGACCTCTTGTGTACCCCTGATTCACAAGACCATGAAATGCGCCTTCAGTCATCTAGGCTCCACATTTTGGAATTGTCTCCCTAAACCTTTCATCCCTCTATCGTTCTCTCCTCCTTTACGATGCACCTGAAAGCCCAAGATTATGTTGTTTGGTTCAGTGTCAAATTTTGATTGAGAATACTCATGACAAGCTTCTTCGACGTTTTATGAAATTAAAAATGGTGTATAATGTAAGTTTTGCACTGTTAGTAGAGCCTAGGTGAGGAGAGAAGAATCAGGCAGACCTCCATCTCCTCATTATTTTCTAGTGACCTCTGCTGGATGTGTAGAGAGAAATATTCTGAGAATCTCAAATTGCTCCCATATTCTTTGCGAGATAGTAGGAACTGCAGATGCTGGAGAATCTGAGATAACAAGGTGTAGAGTCGGATGAACACAGCAGGCCAAGCAGCATCAGAGGAGCAGGAAAGCTGACGTTTTGGGCCTAGACCCTTCTTCAGAAAGGCCCGAAACATCCGCTTTCCTGCTCCTCTGATGCTGCTTGGCCTGCTGTGTTCATCCAGC
>NC_063335.1:35710854-35769464 GCF_021869965.1 Rhincodon typus
ATTCTCCAGCATCTGCAGTTCCTACTATCTCTAAGAGATTCTCTAGTTTGCTTTGTTTTCCTTTCCCATGTGCAATATCCCATGAATTTGATATTTGATTCTCTCCCATTACTTTTGTCAAGGTCCGGAAGTTCCTCTTTTGCCTTCTGTCTTTTCCAATTTTGCCTTTGGTGTAATAGTCATTCGAAAGGGTACAACATCATTCTAGTTTTCAGCCTGTTCATGCAATAGATTTTTTTTTTAACATCTCTGTTGGATTGTTGTGCTGGATAATGTCTGCTTAATATGTTACAGCCTGTTCAATATCAGGTGGCCCAACACCACAGAAATGGTTCTTTGCAATTCAGGCAATCCATGGCTTTTCTCAGGTGAGGAGGACAGGAAATTAAAAACTGTAAGTGTGTGACTCAAAAAGCAAAGCTGATTGATTTTGTTTGTGTATATTTTTAAAATCTACCAATGGGGCAAAAATAGTGAAATAATAAAAATAATAAAAGCAAAATTCTGCAAATGTGGAAATCTGAAGTAAAAACTCAGCGGGTCTCACAGCATCCATGGAGAGAGAAACAGTTCATTTTTGAGAAGCGCAGACCCATTTTCTCCTTTTTCACGTCTATTTTTCATCTTTGCCTTTTCTTTAGCATCATTAGCACTCCTTTTGACTTTTAGTCTGGCCACCCTCTGTGAAACATATACACTACCACTTCCAGTTCTTTTCGGCTCTGACGAAGAATCATGTTGAACTTGAAACATTAACTTTGTTTTTCTAATTTTAGTAATGAAACTGGCCAAATGGTTGCAAAAATTTGAAGAAGCACTTGTAAATAACCATTGTCAATGTTGGGAATATGATTGTCCTTTTCCCCAGAAAATAATAAATTTAAAGGATGGTATGGTATTACAGACTGAAATTTTTGGGAAGCAATAATGATAGATTCTGGATTTAAGAAGTAAGCAGCTGCTGTGCTCCAGGTGAAATCAGTTTTGTGACTTCTTAACTTTGTTGATAATAGATTTCTGTTTCAACCACAGAATGCTGGAGAAACTCAGCAGGTCTGGTAGCATCTGTGGAGAGAAATCATGTTATATATTTTGCATATGTGTGACTCTTAAGAATTGTTTCACATATCTCCAGCATTCTTTGTTTCAGATTTCCAGTATCTGTAGTATTTTGCTTTTATTGATGGGTTTTTGTTTAGAAAGGCAAAACTGTTGGGATTAAACAAAAAGCAATGAAGGTAAATGGATCTGTTAGAAATTCGGATATGGTAGGATTGTTGTCACTGGATTAGTAATCGAGAGCCTTGGCTCGTGATTTAGAGACTGGTGTTGAAATCAACCATGGCAGCCAGGGAATTTAAATGACTACTAAATCTAGAATTTAAAAGTTAATATTAATAATCATGACCAATGATAAATACCACATTGTTGTAAAACTTATTTCACTAATGTTCTTTAGGGATGGACATCTGCCTTCCTTATGTAGTCTGATCCTATATAGTTGACTCTTAACTCTCTCCCTAAAAGGCCAATGTAGCTACTCCGTTCAGTCCAGAAAGCTGGCTCACCATCCCCTTGTTAAAGACAATAAACGTTAACTTTACTAGAAATGTGAATTCTATGAATGAATAAAAAAAAAAGTTTTATTTTATGTCAGGTTAATTAGGGGCTTTAAAACCAAATGTTTTGGAGATAGATCCCTGTGTGGGAACCAAGGAGGAAAAAATGTGTTTTTTCTCATAAAAACACAGAAATGCTACAAAATTAGTACAGTGTTCATAGATAAACTTTATGAATACTGTCCCATTCTTTCTAGTTCTGTAGTCCAGAGTGGGACGAAATTGGTTCCAGTGAAGAGGACAGTGACTGTGAGGAACCTTTGCCAGTATTAATCGAAGAATGTCTGAATAGTATAAATAGTTGTGAGGAAGAGGATGGTAATGTCAAAGAGCCCTCATTCCTGTGTGAGTAAGTATCATATAATATTTTAGTATTGGCAATCATAAGTTCTGAACATTGTATATATCTCCTTACATACTTAAACATTAAAAAGGGTCCATGATCAGAAATATCAGTTTAGCTAATTGTGGTTTATCAATCTCCCATCCAAAACCTCCCCACCCCCAGTATGGATTTTAGTTGTGCTTTATTCGTGTTTGCCTTGGTTTCACATCTTAAACAAAAGATGGTACCTCTGACAGCGTAGCACTGTGTCAGTACTGTGCTAATATCTAGGCCTACATTATGCATTGAAGACTTTGAATGATTGCAGGCTGGGATACAGACTTAGTTTTGGACAAGTTGGAATTTATGGGGACTGAACAATGAATGGCCATTAAGGAAAGTCTTGGAGAAATTGAGTCCAAAGGTAACAAAAACCTAATTGAGATTTCACTGGCTTTCAGAGTAGGGCAATGACAAATAGCTGATATTGCAGAGAAGAGCCATTTGAGGATCAATAGAACAGGACAAAATTGTGAAAATTCCAGTTAAAGAGAAATCAGAAACACAGGAAATAAAAGTGTACAGAAAAAAAACTAAAGGAAATGCAACTTTTCTTTCTGAAATCACTAATTTTCCTCTGGTTTTAGAGGTATAGTCCTTTATATTGGACTATTCTAGACTGTTAATTATGGATATTTAATTAAATTAATACCTCTGAGGACACTGAATTCACCATATAGTGTGGAACTGTTGGTCAGACTAGTGAGGAGTAGCTTTTGGTGATGTAGCAACTTTCACAGTTATTTCATTAGTGCTAGTCCACAAATTGCTGGAGTCTGAATTCACAATTTGTCATGGTGAGGTGTCACTGAATTGTGGGTCTAGTACCACGGCCATAAATTCGAAACAACATACTTTTTTTTAAAAAATGGTCCTAGTCAGACACAAAACGTCACATTTCTAAGTGGTGAGTTACAAATGTTTGATTTATTTTGGAGGTATTGTGAATTGTTTTTGCTTAAATTGTGGGAATGTTGGAAGTATGTAAATTTTTTAAAAATCTATTGATTTCTTTTGCAGGTTATTTGAAGAGGCTGCTGAGGGTCTACATCAACTGGCAGATAAATTGCCTCCTCCAGGTAATTGTTAGCATCATTTCCATTGGAGCATTTGTGATGTAACAGAGCTGTTTTGATAACCAAATCAGTCATTAAAGCGTTAGGTAGACAGTAATCAAGTTATAAGTAACCCAAAGTCTTCAATGTCTTTCCCTTCACAATTCCTTAAAACGAGCTTGAATTCTTTGACTCAAAACTGTGAATGCATTTGATACTGTTATATAATGTGTACATCTTGAGTGGATCTGGAGATCTAACACTCAACCAATCCAATGATGAGTTAAAGTTCCCAATATATTTCTGAGAATGAGAAGGACCCATTATCCAATGCTGTTTCTCTGTGATGAATGAAAATTTTTTAGAGATCATCAGCAGACAGTTGCAGTTTAATTAAATGCTGGTGTCTCGACTATAGCCCTCCCTAATACCTAGCGTGCAATTTAAAATAATAAATTAAGTAGCATGTCAGAGCACTAACTTTCTGAACCATAGAGTACGGGTTTGTATGCTTGTTCTTGATGTAAACCAATCAGAAAGGTCACTCCGTACCACTGTGTGGAATACTTCAGGATGGAAGGAGGACATTTGGCCTAATGTGCCTCTGCTGACCCCCTATCCAATTTGTCCCACTTTCCCACCCTTTATTCATAGCCCAGCAAATGTTTCCATTTTAGTGTACAATTCAATTTTTTAGTATCTGGTGAGAATAGTGTGCTGGAAATCTGGCTCTGCTATTCTGTCAATTGTCACAAAAGTGAAATATGACCAGTTTAATCTCTAGAATGGTTAATATCTGACTGCAACCACTATCTCACATCAAAGATCAGACATCAGGTTTCATCAATGAACAAGAATATAAAAACTTATTTATTTCACAACCTCTCTAACATGTCGCAAAAACATATTATTAACTACTAATATGCAAGCTTAACTATTACTATTTTAAATCCAACTATTCACACATTAATTTACACATAACTTTACACACAAGATAGACAAGACAGACAGACATGAACAGTTTTTTTTGTACAGGAATATTCTAGGTGAAAACTTTAAATGAAAAAAGCATGAGGTCTGTGGATCAGAGTCCAAACCACACAGGAAGATGAGGTAGTTTGCTCACAGTTCTGTTTTGGTTCTGGTGATGATGTTACATTGTTGTTGACTGTGGCAATCCTCAATTTGGTAACTGGTCTGTTGAATCTAGGTTTCGGCTTTTTGTAAAGTCTTCTACTCATAAAGAAAATAAAAAGCAAAGAACTGCAGATACAGGAAATCTGATATTCAGGCATTGAGTGCTGGAGGAACTCAGTAGATTTGGCAGCATCTGTAGAAACATTGACTCTGCCAAACCTGTTGAGTTTCTCCAGCACTTCTTGTCTGTTTTTTTTTGCAATGTTGATTGAGGGACAAATATTGGCCTAATCACCAAGGAAAACTCCTTTGCTCTTTTCAAAATAGTATCCTATTTCCACCCAAGAGAGCAGTCCATTATCTTGAGTTAACATTCCATTTGAAAGATATCACAACTGACAATCCTGCACTCTGTTACAGCCCCGAAGTGTTAGCCTATATTTTTATGCTTGATTCTGGAATGGGACTTGAGCCCAGAACCTACTGACTGAAATGCTAACAATATTTAAAGAACACCATTCTTGTAAATAAATTTTGGAGAGCTATTCTCATAAAGCCCAAGAATAATTAGGTAAAATTGCTCTAATGTCATCACTTTGTCATTTCCGACACCATTCTTCATATTGGTCAGTTACCAACAATCAAGCAGAGACAAGCAAGACTTTTCAGTCATGTTGCTCCCATAGACGAGTATTACTACTTTGGTGGATCGGAATTAGAAACTTGATGCCATGAACAATTGGCCTTATCAATTGCTGACATAAATGTCAGTTTTTCTCCCCTGGGCACCTCTGAATTCATCTAAAGCACTCCTCTCCAAGTTACTATGTACAACTACTTCCAGATGTGCTCATAGCCTGCATGATCACAGCACCTCAGATCGACAAGGGTAAAACTGAAATTACACATTTCCATGCAGGATAGGTAAGCAGCAAATACGATGCTAGCTCGAATGAGGGTACCTTGTTGCTTCACTGTAAATTTTACATATTGTAGTTTGTAAGCAGAAGTGGGTGGAATACGTTAACCTCTGTACTATAATTTCTTTAAATTTACAAACTGTACTAGACTTGAACTCACCAAAATATATGAATACAAACTTATATGGAAGAGTGTTTCCACTGTGGGAAATTTCAGTACTCTGAATCAGTTGATTTTGTAGATTCTGGGCTTCAGGATCATCCTGTTTATTATGAAACGAGCTCTCAGGGTCCTCTTCTGCACTGTGTGTGCATGGTTTACCTGGCTCCAGGAGTTTGATGTGCTTCGCGTGTCCTCTGTATTGATTTCTGTCCTGGAACGGAACTGAAGGCTGGGCAGTATCTTTTTTTTTTCCCCCAAAGGCACCTGATGATACTGTGTCTTACAAAAGTATCAAATCTACTTTTAAAGAAGAACAGCACACAGTTACACTTTTCCTTTAAGTTGTGGAAAGAAAAAAAACTAATAATCCAAAAGTTCATTTTCAGGCTTGCATTTCCATATAAAATAGACCAGGTCCTTACAGAGACTATTAAATCTGCTTCCACTCCTCTTTCAAGCAGTGCATTTCGCACTATGGCATAACTAACGTTGGTACTCATCATACCACCTCTGGTGCTTTTGCTAGTCACTTTAAATTTATGTCCTCTGATTACTGGCTTTCTTGTTAATCCAAACTCTTCACTATTTTGTATATTTCATTTAAATATACCTTCAACTTAATTTGCTCTAAGGAGAGGAATCCTACCTCCTTCAGTCTCTTCACAGAACTGATGTCCCTCATCTCTAACATCATTCTCGTAAATCACATTTCTACTTTCTTCAAGGCCTTGACATCCTCCCTAAATCCTGTTGCACAGAATTTCAAATAGTTCTCCAGTTGAGACAGCTGCAGGTTTATTAAGGCTTATCGCATTTTGTTTTCAATCTAATATTAAGATTCTACTTAGTGTTACTTTTTGTGAGCTAATTAAGCCAGATAACTTCATCAGTTAATATTTTAGCTTCCGTTATGTGCCAAAACTGACTCTCAAAAGTGTTTGTGATGACAATGAAATTGTCACCATTGCTAAATTATTGCTTTTGAGGTACTGCTCTTAATGCCCCAAATGTGGTTGGAGCTTGAATTTTGTAGTGTGTTTTGTTTTTGGTTGACAGGCAAAGGGTTATTGGATCTAATCCTACTGGTCTCCGGTCATGGTGTTCCTAGGTTGAAAGACTGGCTTCCTGTTGTGGGTGCATTTAAACATCTGCAAGAGTGGCATTCAGCAGAAATTATCATTGCCGTACAGGATGGCAAGTGGTAAGAATTACAAAGCTTGCACAAGTTCACTCTGTTAATATGAGACTAGTGTGCGTTGTAAACAATCATAAACTATATTTTCTGTTTGGGTCATTTGTTCGCAAATAAAACTATTCTAGTTTACAGAGCTGGGATTTAAAATTTGGGCAAACAGTTTTATATTTTTAGCAAGGCACCACTTGACATTTTTATGATTATCATAAAACATTCCTTTTTTCAAACCAAATTGTACCAAATCTGACTAAATTTTGTAACTAACACCATGGCTTTTATATTAGTGCTTCATAACTAGTTCTGGATGGAATTTTGGGTAAAGAGTAAAACTTAGTCCTATAAATCTACAAACAGTTCAAGTAAATACTTTCTAACAACTTGAGAGATGATATTTGCTAATATGAAAAATGCTGAATAGTTACTGTGTTTAAAAAACCAGAAACCAAATTATAAGTTTCCTCTGACTTTCTGACCACATAGGGAGGAGATGAACAGCATGGTACTCTGATCATTAGAAAACAGGAAACTATACGGTGACCTAATACAGGTTTTTTAAAACAGCAGTTAGTAGAATTAATTACCCCCCCCACCCCGCCTAACAAGCTGGGTGCTGGTGAGACCACTGTGAGCAGTTTTGGCCCTCTTATTTAAGGAAGATATCATTTCACTGGAAGAAGTTAGGAGAAGCTTGACTGAGATGATCCTGGGTATGGAGGTATTGTCTTATGAACAAAGGCTAAACAGATTACAACTGTACTCAATGGAGATACGAAGAATGAGAGATGATCTCCTGAAACATAGGATTCTTAAGGGGTTTGACAAGGTAAATGCTGAGAGGATGTTTCCCCTTTTGGGGAAGTGTAGGACCAGAGACCATAGTGTCAGAATAAGGGGGTGCTAATTTAAGACTGTGATAAGGAGGAATTTCTTCTCCTTGGAGGTTTGAGTCTCTTTGGAACTCCTTGCCACAGAAAGCTGTGGGGTGACCCCTTGTGTAAATTTAAGGCTGATAGATTTTTGATCAGTAAAGGAATCAAGGATTTTGGGGGAAGGATAGAAAAATAGATGTAAGGAATGTTCGATCAGCCATGATCCTATTGAATGATGGTGCAGGCTTGAGGGACCAAATAGCCTATCCCTGTACCTACTACTTCTGATCTTTGCAATTGCTTGCTGTTTGGGTACTTTTGAGCTCAATTGAAGTTCTTCCCCGTCCCAGCAATCCCCACCCTTACACTGTTCTCCTGATCCTGATTCTTCTTCCACTGACCTCCGACGCCACCAATTGATGATTAGCAAAGGAGGCTGCCTGCAGTTTGATTGGCCTGGACCTCCTGGAGGTGATACATTCTCCCAGAAGTCTAATGGCCTGATCGCAATAAGCTTGGTTTGGACCTTCTGGACAATGCTGAGGCATGCTTGAAACCTTTATGCAGGAAAGGTCCCCCAAGCTCTGCATAACATTAACCTTTTGAAAGATTTTGATTGAGTTTTAACTTGTGGGAAAGAGCACCACTAGAGGACATCAATATAAGGTAGTCACCAAGAATTCAAATGAGGAATTTCGACAAAACATCTCTATCCAAAGCGTAGTGAGAATGTGGATCTTCCTATCACTGGAAGAAGTTGAGGTAATAACACAAAAGCGAGACAAACACATGATAGAGAAAGAAAATTTAACTGGTAGGAGTTAGAGAGCAATAATTGTAAAGAGTTGAGTGAGATATAGAACGGACTTGGACTGGTTGAGCTGAACAGCCAGTTTTATATTTTGTATGACTAATTGACACAACTTGGATTGTAACCAGCAAGTAGTCAATCCAAGCTACAGTTTATTATTCCCAAGTCCAGACATCTAATGTCACTTGTCTAATTGTAGTTGGCAGAAAATTTCCGAGAACCTTGGAGCAACTGTGGTAGACCCAGGAAATTTTGAGAAAATGATTGATCCATTGGTAATTTGGAGAGGGAACATTCACATCAAAGAGCAGAAGGTACAACTGTTGTTTCTGTATTTTTACACACTGTAGGTAGTAGCCTGTTCGGGGTTTTATATTATTGTGAGCTAGCAAAATGCATTAAACTTGTGACCAGTGATTTGCATTTCAGAAAATAAGTGTGAAAAGACTTTTTAAATCTTGTTCACTGTCTTTAATTTGATTTAAACTGAAGTTTACAAATCAGTTGCACTGACATGACAATGTTCTAGCTCCCATAATGTGCACGTATCATTTCCAGATGGTCAAGTAAGGAGAGTGAGATTAAGAATAAATTTCAGTTTTTATAATGATAAATGTGGAAAAATGACTTTACAATGGCAAAACAGAAATAAAGACAGAATGTCGGACTCTTAAACTGAAACCTATTGTGTGGTAATTTTAAAACAGCTATATTTGAGTCTCTGTACAGTTGTTACAAATTTTATTCACGCATATGCTTGAAGATCCATTTGGTGAAAGTCTACCAAAGTGTCTCCTCTCAACAGTCCGTGTGGTAACCTGCGATTACAATACAAGCAGTTTACTGAAAGATATTGATAGGTTAAATAAGTGGGCAAAAAGTTGGCACATGGAATATAATGGGAGAAAATGTGAAGTTGTTCATTTTGGAGTGTATGGAATGAACTTCCAGAGGAAGTGGTGGATGCAGGTACAGTTACAATGTTTAAAAGACTTTTGGATAAGTACATGAATGGGAAATATTTTGAAGGATATAGGTCAACTTTGGGATTGTGGCCAGCTTGGATTAGTTGGACCGAAAGGTCTGTTTTCATGCTGTATGACCATATGTGAGAGTATTATTTAAATGGAACTAAACCACAAAAGCTGCAACACAAAGGGACTTGCCTGTATTTGTGCTCAAAAAGCAGAAAGCTAGCCACAGGCACAGCAGGTACTTAGGAAAGCTAATAGAATGTTGGCCCTTATTTCAAGGGGATTGGAGTATGAGTAGGGAAGTCTTACTGGACGAGTTGCCGGTGAGACCATGTCTGGAGTACCATGAGCAGTGTTGGTTCCCTATTTAAGGAAGGATGTTGTTTCATTGCAGGCAATTCAGAGAAGGTCCACTAGGATGATCTTTTTTTTATGGATGGATTGTCTTGTGAGTGAAGGCTAAACAAGTTGGGACTCTAAAAATTGGAATTTAGAAGAATGAGAGATGATCTCATTGAAACATAGGATTCTTGAGGGCTTTGACAGGCTAAATGCTGAGAGGATATTTTCCCTCATGTAGCACCTAGAACCAGAGGGCACAGTCTTGGTATAAAAATGCAATATAAAGACATGAGGAAAAATTTCTTCTGTCAGAAGATTGAGTGTCTTTGGAACTCCTTGCTGCATAAAACTGTGGGGGCAGAGTTTTTATGTATGCTAAAGGTTGATATATTTTTGATCAGTAGGGGAATCGAGGGTTACTCGGAAAGGGCAGGAAACTAGCGGTGAGGAATGTCTGATCAGCCATGATCCTATCGAATGGCAGAGAAAGCTTGAGAAGCCGACTCCTGTTCCAATTTCTTATGGTCTTATAATGTTTTACAGCTCACTTGTCATTGATTATCTTAGCATTTATATCCCATACCCTTATCAGTAAACAAAGCTATCATAGTCATACAGATGCCCCTTTCATGTTTTTAATAACCCTGTGAGGCGTTGTTATCACTGGTAAATCCACAACCCCTAATATCTGCTTCCTTATCACTCAACTTTGTGAATGTTCGTTTTCAATAACTTTAATGCTAAGCTACGTTCCCATGGAATTGGCTATATATCCCATTATGTCTATTGTGTTGTATCATGCTTGGAGAAGGCTCAGAGCTACATTTGTCTGTTCTAAGCTATTAGTATGCATTGGAAATATTAATCTTAATTAATTGTCTCACTTCACCATGATGATTGCCTTGCCTGCCCTGATTCCATTGTCATCCGTTCTGTTCATTTGCTTCACCCAATGACTATGTTTTGCCTATCTAGAGCTTGGATAATTTCTCTTGGGTATTAATGATATAATTGAGACAGTATAATAGCAAAGATTTACACTAGTACCAATTGAAATTATAGATTTGAGAGACCTACGAAAACCATGGAAGAGATAAAGAAAAAGTAATAAGATGTTAAAAGGTAGATAAAGCTTATAAGTGCTACTAAAGTTAATAGTAATAGATTCTATAAATATATTAGGATAAAAGGGGTCATGAAGAGGAATACGGGCTAATGCAGGTGACATTACAATTGACATTAAGAAAATGGCAGACTTTTTTTTTGAAAGTGCATACCTTTGTATCCACTTTCGTACAGCAATAGCAGTGAAACAGAATGCAAACTTAAGTCAAAGGAACCTGACAGATTTAAAAATTACTAATGGAGGCATTAATGAAACTTAAGTTAGGTAATTCTTTAAGACCTGATGATTTCCATCTCCGGTTTTTAAGAGAAGTAACTTGGGGGAATTGCAGATAATGTGGCCATAATTTTGCAAAGTGCTCCACATTCAGTAATTGTTCTGTTTGGTTGAAGAATTGTAATAATCATGCCATTATTTAATAAGGTAGGGAGGGGGCCAAGAAGAGTAGGCACAGATCTGTGGGAAAATTTCTGGAATTGTCTTTGGAGGCTGCATGGGTGAGCAGTTGAACAAGTTGGAGTTGATCAAAAATTCAGCATGAATTAATGAAAGGTAGATAGTGTCTGACAAAACAAGATGAATATTTTCATTGAATCCCCACAGTGTGGAAGCAAGCCATTGGCCCATTGAGTCCACACTGACCTTCCAAAGTGCATCCAACCCAAACCCACCCCCTACCCTATCCCTGTAATTGTGTAATGGCTAATCCATCTAGCCTGCACATCCCTGGCACTATGGGCAATTTAGCATAGGCCAATCCACCTAACCTGCACATCTTTGGACCGTGGGAAGAAAACAGAGCATCAAGACGAAACCCCGGCAGACAGGGGGAGAACGTGCAAACTCCACAGACAGTTGCCTGAGGATGGAATCAATCCCAGGTCCCTGGTGCTGTGAGGCAGCACTGCTAACCGCTGAGCTACCATGCCTATTTTTTTGAAAAAGCCATTAGCATGATGGGTAAAAAAGTCTCTCTGGATGTTGTCTTCCAAAGTTCATAGAATAGAGTTGCGAATGAATGATTATTGGCGCACAAAAAAAATGCAACAAGATTGGAAGTAACTTTGTGAAGTGTTGATAATCTGCAGAAGGCAGAGAGCAGTGATGAAGGGAATTGACCCTGATTGGGATGTAATGTGTGGTTTTTCCCCAGCGACCTGCACAGTTTTCATGACTTGGATGAACAGATAGAGAGTTATTTATTCAGGTTAGCAGGCAACACTAACTTAAGAAAGCACAGCTAGTTCAATGGATGGGAGAACAAAGTTACAAAGGTACAGAAACAAACTAAGCAAATGTGTAACATTGAGACAAATGGAGTTTAATGTGGGGAAATCTGAGGTAATCCATGTTGGATCAGAGAAATAATAATTTTAATGGCAAAGCACTCAACTGTGGAAGAATATAGGGATTTAGATGATCAGGTATGCATTCACTAAAAGGTAATGCACAGGTAGAAAATGCAACAAGAATATGCTAATAGAATGTTGCTTTTATTTTAGTTTTAATTGTTCGAATGCAAAAGTGAGTTAAGGAGGGAGATGGTGGCAATGTCATTGGGTGAGTAATCCAGAACCCTGGCCTTATGCTCTGGGGACATGAGTTCAAATTTCACCATGGCAAATACTGGTACTTATGTTTAATTAAGATGTAAAACTGCAAGTATCTTGGTGATGGATTTTTGTTTGAAAAGACCAATTGGTTCACTTGCAGAATTGAATGTTATTATACAACGGTTAGAATTTAGTTTTATGTCCGTTAAGTATATTAGTTAAAATTGTATTGTAATGTAACCACCAGGCATGGTGGTTATAATCAGCTAAGTGTTAGCTGGAGTTGTGAATAAGTCATCACATTTTAAGCGATGTAAAGGGCTAATTCAGACACTTAAAGATCCTTTGTTTAAGTCTTTAGAATGTGTATAACCCCATGGTGGTTGTTAACCTTTTAATTGGTAAAGATTGTAAACCAGTCTTGCCAAGTAGCAGTGAAATGGGAAAAGATGTGGGCATGGTGAGCCAAAGGATGACTTCATGTGCTGTTGTACCTTGATCTGAATGATCACTGATGATGAAACGGCAAGGAAACCTGAATCTGGATCCCCTTCAGTGATATGTAAAGACCTAATCAAGGCTGAAGCGATGATCGTGGAAGGGTAGTCAGTTGATTGGTTATTAATCAGTTGGACAGAGAAGGGGCTTCGCCTAATATGGAAGAGAACCAAGCTAGGAAAAATGTCAATTTAGGCAATATTGAATACTGACGCATATCATCATCAATCACCTGGAAGTTGAGGACCAGTTTTCCATTGTGAATGCAACTGCCCTTTGCTAAACATGTGATTTTGTGCTTATTGTGTAAAATGTGTAAAAATCCTTCTACCCATGTCTATTTGTGCCTGTTCTAGAAGTCTCCTTTAGATCTGTTCTCCCAACTTGATCTATAATTGCAATGTATTTTTGGTCACTCATGGGACATGGGTGTTGCTGGCTGGGTAGCATTTATTGTCTGTGCCGAGTTGCTCTTGAGAAGGTAGTATGGTGCTGCTTCGTTGAAACACTACACTCCATTGCTGTAGGTTGACCCATACTGCCGTTAGGGAGGAAATTCCTGGATTTTGACCTAGTGACAGTGAAGGAACAGCAATTTTTTTTTCCCCAAGTCAGGATGGTGAGTGGCTTGGAAGAGAACTTGCAGATGGTTGTGTTCCTATGTAAGTATCTACTATCCTTGTTCTTCTAGATGGAAGTAGTCATTTTTTTGGAACGTGCTGTCTTATGAGCCTTGGTGGTTTCTGCAGCGTATCTTGTAGATAGTACTCATTTCTATCTTGTAGATAGTACTATGGGGTGTTGGTGGTTGAGGGAGTGGATGTTTGTAGATATGGTGCCAATCAAGTGGATTGCTTTGTCCTGTGGGGTGTTAAGCTTCTCAAGTGTTGTTGGAACTGCATTCATCCAGGCAAATGGTTCCATCACATTCCTGACTTGTGCTTTGTAGATGATAGGCAGGTTTTGGGGAGTCAGGAGGTGCGTTACTTGCTACAGTATTCCTAGGCTCTGACCGGCTCTTGTAGCCACTCCATTTATAAGACGAGTCCAGTTGAGTTTCTGGCTAATGGTAAATCCCAGGATGTTGATAGTGAGGGATTCGGTGATAATAACACCAATGGATACCATGGGGCAGTAGTTGGATTCTCTCTTGTTGGAGATGGTCATTGCCTGGCAGCTGTATGACAGGAATGTTATTTGCCGCTTGTTGGCCCAAGTCTGAATATTGCCCAGGTTGTGCTGTATTTGGACAGACTGCTACAGTATTTGAGGAGTTGCAAATGGTGCTGAAGATTGTGAAATCATCAGCATACATCCTCATTTCTGATGTTATGATGGAAGAAAGGTAATTGAAGCAGCTCAAGACACTTCATCCTAGAATGGTACCCTGAAGAACTCCTGCAGAGAGGCCCTGGAGCAGAGATAACTGACCTTCAATAATCACAACTATCTTTTTGTGTGTCAGGTATGACACCAACCAGTGGAGAATTTTCCCTTTGATTCCCATTGATTCATTTTGCTAGGGCTCCTTTTTGCCACACTTGGTCAAATGTGGCCTTGATGTCAAGGGCTGTCACTCTCATTTCACATTGTCCGTGTCTGATCCAAGGCTGTGATGTGGTCAGGAACAGAGTGATCCTGGCGGAACCCAAACTGGGCATTACTAAGCAGGTTATTGCTGAGCAAGTGCTGCTTGATAGGACTGTTGATGACACCTTCCATCACTTTACTGAGAATCGAGAGTAAACTGATGGGCGATGGATTTCTCCTACTTTAATGTGTACTAGGCAATTTTGTAAATTGTTGGGAGATGCCGTCTGTAGCTATACTGGAATAGCTTAGCCAGGGATGCAGCAAGCTCTGGAGCACAAGTCTTCAGTACTATTACCCTTATATTATCATTAAAACAAACACTGGATCTTACTCACTAATGTCCTTCAGGGGAGGAAATCTGCCATCCTTGCCTGCTTTAATTTAAGTGTGACTCCAGACCTACAGCAATTTCTCCCTGATATGGCAGAATAAGTCACTGAATTCAAAAGCAAGTTAGGAATGGGCAATAAAGGTGACATCCGTCTCCCATTAAACAAAAATAAAATGCTTTGATTGTACAGAGTTTTATTCCGATCATGCCTGGAGAAGTATTCAGTTTTGGGATTGTGACTTTCCTTCTACTGAAGGAAGTCAGAAAAAGCAGACTGAAAGCATGCAGGATGTGGTAATCCTGCTTTTCAGGACAAGCATTTACTTGAACTAGATATAGTTTCTTGCTCGATCTGCCCAATTTGTTTGTATCGACTTGTGTAAATACTGAAATATTTGCTAAAGATCTATGAAATCAACCTTCTCAAATTTAGCAATGTCTAAAATTTTATGTGGTAAACCAAATTTTTGCCTACTTGCGTACTTTTATTGCTTTCTGAACACTAAATTTAGTTTGCGAATTATAGGCAGGTAGCTGGGTATGAAAGTAAAGAATAACTAACTCGCATTTTATAATAAAGGCATTTTCACTTTTTCATCTTAGTTTGCTTCTGAGATCATGTTTCCAGGATTCTGCTTGAAAGCTGGCACTCAAAAATTTTGCAATTATTTAATAAATTCCAATACATCATTTGAACGTGTATCCATGACATCCAGAACAACAGATGCAAAAAGAGAGGTGAGCAATAGTTTTCTTTGTTTTGACAATAAACTTGTAGTGGACATGAAAAACAGGAACTCATCATTCTTCTTGCTGTGTTTTGATGAGTAGGCGTTAGTGTTGACCATGTGACTCGATGATCCAATAGTAGCAAATTTTAATATGTTCTCTGACGGGATTGTGCATTTGATTACATTGTCAGAACTAATACAGTCGAAAATTTTGGAAAATACTTCTGTTATTTCCTGTTTGTTTGAGAAATGTGAAAGTTTCTTAAATGTAGTTTTATTGATAGATTAAAGATGTATTTTAATGGACATTTTATGCAGCATTGCATCTGGAATATTTGGTTTATTCAACCACCAGGAAAGCTTTAATAATGGGCCAGGTGTAGTGCAAACCGTTTTTGTGTTACATTTACCTCTGGTATGTCACAAGGGGTTTCATTCTCTTGGCTTCATTTTCTTAGCTTCATTTAAAAAGACTGTAATGTCTTTTATCTTTTAACTTAAAAAGGTAACATTCAACATGTCTGTACATCTCATGCAGTAAAAGCATATATAATACACTTTATCTAAAGATACTGGAAAATATTAACTCAGTCATACTCCATCATGTGAATTATAACAAAATACTATAAAATGCTTTGAGTTCCACATTATGTATTGTTTTTCATTTCCTTAAAAAACGAAGTTGGTAGTTGCTCCTAATTTATTACAGCTTTGATATATGAGCAACTGTACACGTTGCAACTTAAAGAAGTGATTTTGAATTAATTAATGTTATTGAGAAGCAGCCAGACACATCTTGACGAGGAAGAACATCATAGATATAAAACTTTTGATTTATAAACAGAACTTTGAGTTTACTTAACAAAATGCATTATGTTTACTTGTAAGCATTCCATTTAGTGAAAACATCCTGATGTTTATATTTCCATGTTAAAACTGCCTTGTTCATAGTTCTATTTCCTTTTACTTTTTAGGGTTTTTATTATTATAAGCCAGTGTTGGAGTTTGTGCAGTTGGTGGCGCTGTCAGACCTTCCCTCCTACTTCCAATGTGGAATTGAGTTTGAGTTGTATCCTTGTTTTAAATTATGATTTCATTAGCATTTTGTGGGGTTTTACTGACAACTTTTGCAATCCCACTGAATTTGCCACTCTGGCCCTTTCTTATGTGAAAACGGAGCTCCACATCTTAGGGAGGAGATTCTGTCAGAAATGTGGAGGTCTGTTACTATTCTGACAGATCTTTTGTGGCGTTGAACTGTCTGAGCAAGGCAAATCATGCCTCCTATACACAGTAATGAGCTGTCGTAATGTGAAATTTAAATATTTAGACAACCACTTTGGCAACTGATGATAAACGGCAAGTGCAGTATGCGAGTGTGATGTAGGAAGCTGGGAAGGTTGGTTATCAATTGAGTGGGGCAATAAGCAGCAAGGTAAGTGGGATCGCAAGCGTACAGGATGCCGGCTAGTGGTAGGGGGCCAGGGTGCAAGGGGGCAGGTAAATGTTTGGGGTAGGTCGGGGTGGAATGGAGAAATGAGTCTGGCAGTGGGTGGGAAGGTTAGGTGTTGGGTCTTGGGGTTTTGGATCCAGCAGCGTAGGGGGGGGTTAGTTAGAGTCTGGTTCAGTGGGCAGAGGGGAACTGATGGTCACGTTCAGCAGCGGTCACGTTCAGCAGCAGTCACATTGGGCCAGATATGACAAGGTCTTAATAAGGTGCGGTCAGGGCCAGCAGTGGGGCATTGTACGGGTCAGGAGTTTGGTCCAAAGGCAGCAGTGTAGAGGATGAGATTGGGTTTGGTGGCAACGATGGGATGGATTTGATGGTTGGGTCAGGTTTATGAGGGACCCAGTATGTTAGATCAGTCTAGAGTTGGGAGAAGGTGTTTTGCAGGGTGGTGTAATTTCTGCGGTGGGGGTGATTATGTCTTGGGCTGCAGGGGTGTTATTGGGTCCTGGGATGCATGATGTACCAGGAGTGTTATCATTCAGCATTTGAGGTTATAAGGGATCTGGGGATTGTGTAAGATAAGTATCTATTTAATTGTCTAACTTTTTTTCACAAACTAACTTAATTTCATTGGAACATCCAAAGGTTCTGATTTTTATGAAAACTTTCATGAGGGGATCCATAGAGGAAAAGCCCAGTGGAAAATTCAGCCTTCCAGGCAATTCCTTTGGCGTGTGCTACAGTAGAAATTCCATGGGGTCCCCATGGCAAATCTAATCTAGACTCTCAAAAACAATGTCTGGCCAGCAGAAAATCTGCTCCATATTTCACTCCTGAAGCCCCTTGCTCTAATTTTAAGATTTTGTACCCCTGTTCTGGAAATTCTGGTCCAAAGATGTAGTTTATTTGCATCTATCGTATTGAATTCTTTATAACTTTCTATTAACTTGATTAGATCCTCAATCTCCCAAATGCAAAGGATTGCAAGACAGGTTTTAGCAACCGTCTCCATAACTTAATCATCCAATCTCTGGTAAAATTCAGGAAATCTGCACTGCGCTGTCTCCAAAACCAATGCCATCTACATTTGGAAGCTGGCTCGTAGTATTTTGCACGATGAATTAGTTCTTTAAATTTTCTAGTTACAAAATCCTTAATGTATATTTGCTACAAATGAATTGTTTCAGTTAATTTTGTTTTATTATATCTGATGTGAAAGATAATTTTGCTAGCAAGACAGATTATTTAGTGATTATTTTACTATTGCTTGGAGCAAAGAGCCTCTGTTTTTCATTGCATTTCCCTTGGCTTTTGAAGTTTAATTTGAGTTGGAAATTCACGGTTAAATGTTGCCAATGGCTTTCTTTATTCTACAAATTACAAACATAGAAAAATAAATCATTCATCTCAACATCAACATTTGCATTCATGCTTGGAGGCATGTTCTGTAATCAAATCTATTTCTTTTGTCGACACTATTTCTTGAGCTTTACTGTGTGGTGGTAAACAAATAACTTTGATCTTTTTCTCATCATTTCCTCTCTCAGCCTTCCTCTATGGGCGTGTTTTAATCAACGCAACCTTGTTCAGCTGCTATAATGAGACCAAGCAGTGACTCAGACCAAAGGAAATTGAGTGTATAATATGCAAGAAGCTACCTCAGTTTGTTGTACTCTTCCCTGTGTGAAGTGGTATTTGAAGCCTCTTTTGTGTTCCCTTTTGCCTTAGAAAGTGTAATATCTCTTTCTTTCGCTTGGTCAATAAATGGATTGCTTTTTTTTTTCAAATGTTTTGATTCCCTAAGGTTAATCAATTCACTAAGTGACTTAATAGAATCATGTTAAAAAGAGTTTTATGACAAAGATGGGCGCCATTTGTTCTATCATGTCAGTGCTGGTTGACGAACAGGTGCTCTGCTGAATCCTAACTTCCTGCAGTTGGCACTTTGCTGTGCAGGCCACTGCTTTTCAAGGAGGCATCCAAGTGCTTTTAAATGTGATGAGATTGCTAATATTTAATACTGACTGAATCCATAATGAAGAATTTATAAATGCTTAAACCTAAGAATTATATCTACCAAATATTAACAATGCAATGTAAATAAAAATGTAAAGCTTATTCTGTTTCTTATGATTGGGAATTTAAACTGGATGTACCTCTTTTGATCACATAACTAATTTAACAGCGCAGCTTCAAAAAAAAAGCATACTTGAATGTTTCACAGAAATTTTTACAGGAGACTTGCAGAGCTCCAGAATATTTCAGCTATTCCCATGAGTGAAAAGTAGGATCATAAAACAATGAAAGTTAGCATGTATGAATTTACTTTCCTAATTAGCATTGAAATAGAGCAACGCCTGATTAACTTTAAAATTGCAATAGGATGTGAGTGAATTTTCAGGCTGTATACTTTGTGTAAAGATAGTGCTTTCATTTCTCAATCTGTTTTTGCATTTCTGGAAAAAGATATTAGGGAGTTGTCTATAGTATTATGAGGTCTCTAAGATTAATGTTACCTTGCATTTAATGTATTGAGTACCTTGATTAAATTGCACAGCACTTTATCAAGAAGTAATGCACAAGGCAAATCTAAACAAATACTGAAGCAACTTTCTTCTCTACAAGGGAAGGTATGTTCTGCTTTCTTCTCAAAGTTAAACTTTGAAGCAAAATTTTGGAAAATCTTCTCAACCTAAGATAATGGAGCAAGTGGTATATATGTCTGTGTCCTCATTTCTGCCTCCTCTCCTGTTCCGTCTGTTTTGGAAAAATGACCTTGAAGGAATAGATAACCACCTTCACGTGTGAAACTAAAATTAAAATATTTAAAACTCCCAGCCTCAATGACAGTTCAACTGGTCTATGTCCCCTTTGTAGGATTTCAATGCTAGCATTTTTAAATGCAAACATAATTGTGATCAAGGCATCCACTTGGCTTCTGGATCATCTTTCATCTTACCTGGTGCCTTTTGATAAAAGTTCAATTCCTGTATGACAGCATCACGACTTAGTGACCCTATTGGGAAATATTCCTCCACTAGGATAATTCCTGTAGAAGAAATAAATCCTATCATTCGTATAATAAAGTTTTTCCCTCACACTACCCAGAAAAATAGTATGTGTGTTTACCCATTGTCTGAATTAACTTATTGTTCATACATGTTCACTCACTATTAGAAATTATTTTACAATTGCAATTCCAGTGGTTGATAACTACAATTTTCTTCCTGATTCTTTAAGGTTGGAGCTCTTTTTAATCTATCTTGTATAGTGAGCAGCACTCATATTCCACCCGCTAACCAGTACAGTACACGGAAATGGAAAGATTACATGGCAAAGAAGCCAAAAAGCATTAATGGTGAGTTTGTACTGCTGTCCTCTCACTAGATTAATGTTCCCATATACCTTAGCGATTTGAATAAGTCTATATAAAGCCTGGGATAATATTTTCCTGCAGTAGTTTGGATTCAGATACTTTGTATTTACCATTATTGTTGCCAATTGTATGCTGAAAAGCAACATTATGTATTTTACTAAACATGGCTTAATTTATGTGGAAAGTTAAAAATAAATAATTAGCATTTCTTGTATGTTCCATAATTGGGATGGGATATAGCCGTTGATTCAATAATATACATTTTTATTAGATTTAGGTCTGGCTGTGTATCAGGTTTGCTCAACAAGTTGGGATATGAAAAGAAAGCTGTTTTACCTGTTAGCCCACCTTCAAATGTTAACTGATTCTAACGAGGTACCTGCAAATGTGGTTTATATTTTGGAATGAATAGTGTATTAGCTTTTTTTTCCAAGCATAATGCCTACAGATTTTAATTGTATGGAATTCTGCTTTTTCCTTTTAAGTTTTGCCAATTTCTTTATCATTTGCAAACACAAAACCGCAATAATTGTCTCAATGCTGAATCAGAAAATTGATTTCCTGCTTTATATCTTGTGTGTTGTTCTGGAAGGGCAGGAAGCTTCAGATGTGTAAATAGAAATTAAATTGCATTTTAACTGATATACAACTTGATTTTAAATCAAAAAGCATAATTTATTCTTCTGTGAAGTTTTGACTAACCAGTACAAATAAGCTCTTTTGATTGTTGATGTCTTCAAAAACCCATAATGTTCTGAGGAGCCATTGACCTTTTTGTTATTCTAACTCATATTTGAGCTCTTCATTTCGAGTCAGTTGTTAAAAGCCCTTATGATGTGCACTTTATGAAAATTCTGTCGGATTAGAGTATAATGTTTCAAATAAATATATCATTCCAGAGCAGAAAATTAAATTGTAGGTGCTGTTTGAATTGATGTTTGCTTTCTGAGGGTATTGCTAAATAAAATTTCAACGATAATACTTGCAGTTTGAGGTCTTTTGTGGATATTAGTAATAGAGAAGTAGAGTGCTCTTGCAATTTTAATACCAAATTTCAGTATTAATTACTCATTGATCATTTATGTTAAAGTATATTGTGTAGCAAAACACTCCTCCATGCCTTATCATTGTGTCTTGACTGAAGTACCTATTATCTGATTGAAATTGGTAAAAGTTTTTATGGATGTCTAATGATGTGGACATATTTTAAATAGGAATGGTGTTTTATTTTTTTCTGTGACAGTATTCTGCTAAATAGTTAATCTAGAACATTGAATTATATTCTGTGTTGAAATAAAATGTGGTGTACATAAAGTCTAATCAGAGGATTAATTTAAGGACAATAGCGGCTCATTTCGTTTGTCTTTTTGTCAAGTAATCCTATTATGTTGATCAGTTCTACTGTTTTAAAGTTTCTGAAAGAATGCTTGGTTAAGTGTACGTTGCTACAATAATTCAGATTGCATGTAAATTGCTTGGATAGCTGATATGGATTAAGTCGGTGACAACACCACAGAGTTCACTCCCCATTCCAACTGGGTTGTATTTGTGACCTGACCTCTCTGCCCTACTCATGAAAGAGAACATGAAACTTTATGTCAGACCTGACTTTGGGCAGAGAACTTGAAGAATTTGGGGTGTGTTGATATGCAGGCTTGCAAGACCTATGACATTCAGCGGATGTGGGGCCTTGTGAATTGGAAGAAAGAACATATGACTCATCCGAAATCTTCCCTGAATCCATAATCCACTTCATTCCATTATAACGTTTCATCCCTTCAATACCAAACTTTGGCAGAGGCAAAAACTTTTTAATTAAAGCTGTTGAATGAATGACTTAAGTGGATATAGAGGCTGGAAATATGAAAGTCTTGCTGGGCAATGAGGGCTAATGAGGTAAAGGTGAAGTCAATTTCTGTGATTTTTTTTTTTAAAAAAATAAAATCTTTAAGTAATAGACAACCAGGATTTAACTGACTGCCTCAATTAGCATTTTTTTTAAAGTCAAATTTGCATTCTAGGTTTAGGTTAATGCACTGTTAACTTAGCATGTGAATTAGCTACTTTGATTATATTTTGCAATTTTTTCCCTAATTTGTACATGGATGCTGTACAAATGAAAAATTCAATTCCCTTTTATAAGTAGTTGGTACTCATCGTCAATGGATATTCTGAATGTCTCATCTTTCTCCTAGTTCTGTAGTGGTGTCTGATTCAAAGACTATAAATCGAGAAACTTGTACTAATAAAAGCAGCCTGTCATTCCCAGCGTAAAATTTGCTGGATCATTCATTCTAGCTGTAAATCAAGGTTCACAATATTAGTTTTGTGCTTCACCTTTTGACATATAAAACAATTTTAATATGTTATTAATTACAGTATTTTTTATTTGTAATTTTAAAATTTACTTGCTTCAATCTGTTGATTGTTTCCAGTTCCAGAGATTGAGATGAAAGGAGAGATTTGCAACTACTACCTGATGATTCAAGGCAATTGTCGAGGTGGCTGCAAGGCAATCCTGATTCATTCAGCCAATCAGATAAATGGAGCTGCAGCGGTAGCCATAGTGAATGGGATCCTGGAAGAAAGACTTGAAGACAAAGAAGGTGAAGGTGATGCATTTAGCCAAATTATTTCCTCTTGAATAACAAATTTTGAGAACCCTGCAATGACAAGACTTGATACTTTGTGCTTTAAAACATTGAAAGTTTCCTCCTCTTTAGCACACAATCCTCAGAGACTGAGGAAGAGGGAAAAGTGGGCAAAGGAGGAAGAGGGAGGGGAGGATGGGGAAGGTAAGCAGGAGAGGAGAGCAGGGTTGTGAGGGAGGGATGGGGGAGAAGTGGGAGAGGTGGCAGGGGTGGTAGGAGAAGGGTGGGAGGGATGTGAGAAGGGAGGGGTAGAACGAGGAAGGGGATAAGGATGGGAGAGGATAGAAGGGTGGGCAATGAGAGAGGAGAGAAGGACCGAGTAATTAAGATTTGGAATGTCTTCTCCCTGACTGTGGTGGATACGAATCTCATTAGTGTTCAAAAGGAAATTAGATGAATACTCGCAATAGAAAAATAAATGATCTGTTAGGGAGAAGCAGTGGTATGATTGACTAGATTTCCCCTTTGAACGAGCAAGCACAAATCTGATGGGCTGAAAGCCTTCCTTCACATTGAACTTCAACACTTCTGTTGAGAGTGTTTGTAAAGGGGAAGCTCCGGTGCCCATGATGTCGCTCCCTAGTCTTAGTATGTGGAGACTTTAACAATGCATCCTGAGAAGCCAGGGATTCAATGACAGCACATTTTTAATGTTTAATTATTCAACAACCTGTGTGGTCACCAGGAATTCCTGTCAGATTTTTGATGGCAATTACAACAAACACTGACAATTTTACCATCAGTACAAATGCAAAGTCTGAGCCATTATATATCCTATCCCAGTTAGCTATGTGCATTCACATGCAAAGAAAGGGTCATATGATTTATTGTCATATATGGGCTGTGGGTGTCATTGACTAGGCCAGCATTTATTGCCCATCCCAAATTGCCCAGACATTGTTGGTGACTTCTTGAACTATTTAAATATTTGAGGTCATTGTAATTGGACTGCCTACCTTTCGAAGTTTTAAGCTAAAACATATTTTTAAGGAAAGTGCCTGCCTGGATTTGAGGATTGCAGAAGTGAACACATCTTTTTCTTTTTTGTGTACTTTCAGCCATCAAGCTTTGAACACTTTGGTAAACCTTGTATAAGTAGGGCTAATTTTTGTGGTTAGATTCTGATGAAATGTAACTATTTAGGTGGTAGCCTGAAGTTCATTTCCTCTGCACGCTTAAGTGAATCCATTCTTATTTTTGAATTGCATTCTGAAACTATTGGTGGATTATAATATTTCATAGTCATACAGCATGGAAACAGACCCTTCTGTCCAATGAAGCCATGCTCACTATAAACCCAAACTAAACTAGTGCCACCTGCCTGCACGGCCCATATCCCTCCAAATCTTTCTTATTCATGTATTTATCCAAATGTCTTTTAATCATTGTAATTGTACCCGCATTCACCACTTCTGGAATTTCATTCCACAATGAACCATTCTCTGTGGAAAAAAAAAACAAAAATTTATCGCTGAATTTATTTCTGAAGAAGGGTCTTGACCCGAAATGTCAGCTTTCCTGCTCCTCTGATGCTGCTTGGCCTGCTGTGTTCATCCAGCTTACGCTGTGTTATCTCAAAAATTTATCCCTCGTCCTTTTTAAATCTTTCTCCTCGCACCTTAAAAATACGTCCCCTAGTGTTGAAATCCCCCAACATAGGCAAAAGACACCTGCCATTCACTTTACCTACACTCCTCATGATTTTAAAAAAAACCTCTGTAAGGTCACCCCTCAACCTCCTACACTCCAGTGGAAAAAATCCCAGCCTCCCCCTGTAATTCAAACCTTCCATTCCTGGCAATATCCTGGTAAATCTTTCCTGAGCCCTCTCCAGCTTGATATTATCCTTCCTGTAACAGGCTGACCAGAATTGAACACTACTCCAGAAGAGGCCTCATCAATGTCCTGTACAACCTCAACATGACTTCCCAACTCCTGTACTCAAAGCTCTGAGCAATAAAGGCAAGCGTGCCTTCTTAACCACCCTGTTTACATTTGATGCAAACTTCAAAGAATTATGTACCTGAACCTCTACGTCTCTCTGTTCTATAACACTACCCAAGGCCCTATTTTTAATTGTATGAGCCCTGCCCTTGTTTGTTTTACCAAAATGCAATACCTCATTTATCCAAATTCAACTCCATCTGCTACTCCTCATCCCATTGACCCAATCGATCAAGATCTCTTTGCAGTCTTAAATAATCTTCTTCACTGTCCACTATATCACCTATTTCAGTGTCATCCACAAATTTATTAGCTATGCTTTCTACATTCTAATCTAAATCATTTATATAAATGACAGACAAAAGCAGACACATCACCAGTGCCTATGGAACACCCCTGGTAGCAGGCCTCCAGTCTGAAAAACAACCCTTTACCACCACTCTGTTTCCAGTAGTAGAGCCAATTTTGTATCCAATTGGCAAGTTCACCCTGAATTCCATGTGACCTAACTTTACTAATTAGTCTACCACGCAGAACCTTGGCAAGGGCTTTACTGAAGCCCAAGTAAATAATGTCTACTGCTCTGCCCTCATCAATCTTTTTGGTTATTTCCTCAAAAAACTCCAAATCAAGTTTGTGAGACATGATATTCCTCACACAAAAAAAAAATCGTGCTGACTATTCCTAATCATTCATTGCCTTTCCAAATGCATGTAAATTCTATCTTTCAGAATCACCTCCAACAGCTTACCCACCACCAAAACCACACTCTTAGATCTATATTCCTAGTCTTCTCCTTACATCCCTTTTTAAACAAAGGCACAACATTAGCCACTTCCAGTCATCTGGCACCTCACCTGTAGTTATACATGATACAAATATTTTTGAAAAGAGCCCTGCAATTTCCTCCCCAACTCCCCACAATGTCCTGAGATACACTAGATCAGGTCCTGGAGATTTCTCCACATTTATGCTTTCCAGGATCTCCAGAACATACTCTTCTGTAATGTGAACTGTTTTCAAAACATCAATCTTTATGCTTCATTTATATCTGCATTTGACCAATCTGCAATGGTACCATTTTAAGAGCTAAGGACCACCATTTTGCTCTTGTTCTGCATTAGTAAATTCTTGGAGCAGCAGTAAAACTTTTCAGTGCAGTGCTAATCTGTTTCATACACAATTCTCATGTAATGTGTATGGTGTTGACTGACTGGCTTCCCACTAGTTGGCATTTTGCTAAGCCTATTAGTTTATGCTTTGCTATTTTCATTTTTAGACTGTAGTCCAAGATTATAAAGTATTTATGTATAGCTGAATGGGAACATGATTAGATTATAATAGATGAGTGAATTAATAGTTACTTGGAAAGCAGCCATGTTAACAAAATGTCAAATAATCTATGTGTATTGGCTGCTGAAAAGACTATGCTTATTGGATTTGTCCAGTGCTGAATCATTAGATACACTGACAGTGTTTCAAAAGATAGTTGCAGAATCAGTGAGATGAGAATTGTACAGGGAGTTTCTTTTGCTTCACAACACTTCAGGCAAAATAACATTTGTCAGCTTTTTGCCCGTGGTAATGATTTGCAGTTAACATTCATTTTTAAAACTACCTATTCAATCTCTTTTCTTAAAATGCTGCACTCACTCTTAAATGATTGCCCACTCCCAGAGGCTCTGTCCCACAGATTTTCCTTCACTCCATTTTATATTGTGAGATTGGGTATTGAGTGTTATTTGATCATGGCGGTCATTACATTTGAAATTGATCCTCACCTCATTGGGAATCAGTAATTTATATTTATGCACGGCAATTTAGAACATTTACCCGTGGCACTTCTTTTCACCTCTGCCTAGTCTGGGGTCAGCGGGTCACTTTCAGTGACCCCATTACCAACTTCTACTGGATCAATATTTTATGCGATTGAAACAAGTTTCAGTGGTTCGTCATGAGTACTTAAGATACCAGAGGAATGTTTTACTTTGAGGGAAGTTGGCTTTCATTCACAAGTTGAATAAATGGATAAAATAATTAAATATGCTTCAATTTTAAACAAGTGTAGCACATTAGTTCCAGGATTAATAGTAGCATAGAATGATTTGAGAACATTTGGATTGTTATCTCAGAGGATTAAATTGCATAATTCCCATAGTGTAATGAGCTTCTAGAAACCTTTGGTTCAACAAGTGATTAGTTTGTCAAATGAATATCTGCGTGTAGCAGATCTTCAGGGAATGACACAACTGGAAAATAACTTCAGTGGAATCAAAAAGCATGTTAAAGAAGATGATGAAACTTTGACCCTGCCAATTCATAGAATTGTTCTTTGTAGAAAGTTCAGCTAAGTTCATAGTAATTTGTGTATTCTTGGCAGAAGCATGCAGCTTAAACGTCATATGCTATTGTAATTTTCACTGTAGTAGCAATACTGTAGAAAATTAACATCCTAAATACGTCAAGAAAGGGTGCAGTCTGATCTGGAGTTTATCATCCCAGCTTTGTACAGTGCATTGCATGACTTTTAGATTTTTGAGATAAATTTACAGTAATGTAAGATTTAGCAAAAATCTCATCCTACCCATAATATTATACCTCGACTTTTAATTCATTGTATAGCTTGGATTTTTCATTTTTGGGTTGTAGGCATTAATGTAACATGTATTGACAATCCTTGGGTGCATTTGAGAAAGTGGCAGTGAGCCACATTTGTGAACTGCTGTAGCCCATGTTGTGAAGGTATGTTTAGCACGTGTTTGAGAACAAAGCGTTTTTTTTTAATCGCCTAATTAATAAAGAAAATAGTATAGATTTGTACATTCACAGGATGTGGGCTTCACTGTCTGCACCCCAACATTTATTATTCATTCCTTGAGAAGGTAAGCTGTCTTTTTGAATTGCTGCAGTCCATGTGCTGTAATAGATCTATAGTGCTGTTAGGGAGGGAGTTTTGACTTCAGGGAAAAATATAAAAACATCACATCTTGAATGGTCACTGATCCTTTACAGTTTTTGGTGAGCTTCTGTCATATAGCACCCAAAATTTCAAACATGTATATGGCAGCCATCAAACTGCTCAGAAGAAATAAATCAAGAATAGAGTTTAAAGTAAAATTTAATGCATGGGTATCCATTTTAAATTAACTTCTGCAAGAGTGCTAATGCAATACTCAATTTGTTTCATGAGCTAATTAAAATAAGTTAATTAACTCATGATAAACGGCAAAAATATTGAAACAGAATGTGCTTCTGTCAGCTGCTGTCTATACTAATCTGTGTTTCATCTGCAGAGTGTGATGTTGCAGAGCTTCTTGAGGCAATGCCTTATCTTACTGGAGACCAGCTAGTACACAGAGAGAAGAAACTGACACAAGTTCAAACGCTTGCTTTAAGAGAGTTTCTCAGTAAGTCTTGTAATTGTATTGTACAACAGGTCTCTGAATCACCTGAACATCCAGAAAAGAGATATGCCTAAATCTGGAAAGACATAATCTTACGTACATTGTTGGTTATTAAGTGTGGGTTAGTGTTGGGCCCAGTCTTAGAATCATACAATGAAAAGGAGGACTCTCAACCCATTGTGCCTATGCTAGTCTTTTAGAAGAGGTCTAATTAATCCCCTGCTTTATTTTTCCCCCTATTATACTGCAATTTGTTTTCCTGTTGAAGTGGATATAAATTCCCTCTTGATAATTACTATTAAATCTGCTCCAGTATCCTTTTTGGCTGGTGCAATCCAGGTAATAAGTCGCCATGTACACAAAAATCTCCTCTACCCTTTAGTTTATCAATTACCTTATAGTTCATGGGCTCTGATTACTGACCATCCTGCCAGAGGGCACCATTTCTTTTATTTACTCTTCTAAAATCCTTCTTTAATTTAATTTAATGAATTAGTTTCATTACTAAGTCTCCTTACTCAACCTGCTCTGAGGTGAACAATCTCAATTTCTCCTGTCTCTTTAATCTCTCCAATGACCAATCCCATATCCATAGTAATGTTCTTAAAATTTCTCACTCGGAATTGGGCACAATACCCTAGCTGACACTTAACCAATGATGTATAAAGATTTTGCATAAATTCTTTTCTTTTCAACCCTATACCTATATTTATAAAGCCTTACATAGGAGAATATTAGCTAATTGAAGGAAAACAAATTGCTCAGTTGGTTAGGAGATGACTTGAATGATAGAAGTTAGCAATGAAGGATGATAAGCACTTAAATTGAAAGGAAGTGACTCATGGTGCCCACAAGGATCTGTACTGAAGTCTCAACTACTGGCTTTATTGTTAATGTCTTGAATAATACTATAGCAGTTATGTTTGATTCTGTCAATGGTGCAAATATTGGTGACATAGTATATTATGTTGATGAAAGCATAATTACAAACAAACATTGATAAACTCTGACTGCTTGATTTCAATTCAGATAGTAAGGTCATCCATTTTGGACTCAAAACTATAGTACCAATTATTTTGTTTTTGAATGGTGAAAAATCATAGAATCCCTACAATGCAGAAAGAGGCCATTGGTCCATTTGAGTCTCCACCAAGCCTCCAAAAAGCTGCCTATGCAGACCTGCACCCTCCCCTCCCATCACCCTGCATATTTACTATGGCTAACCCACCTAGCCTGCACATCCCTGGGCAGTATGGGGCAATTTAGCATGGCCAATCCACCTAGCATGCACATCTTTGGACTTTGGGAGGAAACTGGAGCACCTGGCATAAACCCATGCAGACCAGGAAGAACATGCAAACCCCACACAATCATCCAAGGTTGGAATCAAACCTAAGTCCTTGGCACTGTGAGGCAGCAATGCTAACCACTGAGCCACCATGTTGCCCTAAAGTTAGGAACATTGGCAGTCCATGTACATTGATCACTATGCTTGAGTGAGCAGAGATTTCTTTTAATCAAAAAGCCTAATAAAATGCTACAAATTAAAACTAGAAGTTAGAATGTAAAAGGGGAGGATGATTTTCTTGTGGTAAAACATAGCCCTGGTTGAATTACATTTGCTGATCTGTGTACCGTTCTGAATACTGCACCTTAGAAGGGATATGTTAGAATTGGAAAGATTGCAGTGCAGATTCACCACATTCTTATTTAGGGTGTAAGGCTGAGACTGAGGAATAAACCAGGCTTGTATTTCTTGGAAATTCATATTGTAGTGAAAATGAACTTTCAGTCCTTAACTTTCATCATTTAACTTTAATGCCTAAAACTTTTGTGGACTAAAATTTTGTTTTTCAAAAACCAAAGATCCTGCTAACCTCAAATGCCAGCTGTGACCATGTGACGAGCCTAGGTGACCCACATGAAATATACCACAACTGACTGCCTTGGAGTTATCATTTTAATTAAGCACAGAAACTTGACCAGAAATTTGCATCTGTTGTCACATACTCAAGGTCAAAGGTTACATGGGGAATATTCGGTTTGAAATAGACTGGAGCAAGACTGGGAATATGCCCTTAAAAAGCTAATTTTGTGTTTGTGGAATGTTAAGTTTTTCCAATGGCAAAAATTGTGAAATTCAAATTTAGTTTGTTTCTTTCTTTTGGCTTCTCTCTTAATCCAATCATCATAATTTATATTGTTAACTGACATTTTAAATTAAAATGAAGGTAATCAAGTGATTTTAAACTTGCTATTTTGCTATCTAAATGAATGCTTCAGTGTGATTGGTTGCTTACCTGCACTTCTGTTGGGAATGAAAAATGCATGCCAATGATTACTATATCTTCGTGGGCAACTTTTGTAGAGGGCACGAGTGAGTATCCTTGCTTCACTGCTGACCACAAAATATAGGCCATTAACACTAAAATTTTAACATCATGATCAGAAATCACTATGGGTTATATGTGAATGCTTTCAACAATTGTCGGATTGAATAGAATTTAAATTTATCCACATATTATGAACCTTTCAATTTTTGTTTGTAATAGCTGTCATGTTTTAGCCATATTTCAAATGTTTTACCTAATTCAGTGCATCTTTGTTAAATGTCATGAAACTGCTATGACTGATGCAGTGTGACTTAAAGATTACCAGGCACCACAATATTGCACCCCTGGTAGATGGATTATCATCCCCTCCAAATATTCTTGATTAACCATGGAATATTGTGAGTAAACTGCACCACAATTCTTTTTAATTTAGTGCATTCCATTTGATGGAATAATCACTTGCAGCTCCAACCCACAAAACTTAGACAAGAAACTTTGTATTTCATGAGCAAATTCAGTGTGCTTTGAAATATGATGAGCATTTTACTTAAGTAATATTTTGTTTTGCTATTTCCATAATACAGTTACCCTTTGCTTTATTTATACAGAAAGCAGGCAGATGAGTAAAATTCCTTTATTGATTCCAATTAATGAATTGAAGGCATTGTTAACCTTGGTGCGAGAACAGTACTTCGGGCGATATGGCAGGAACCTGCCAAGCAATATATCGGGCAATGTATGTCAAAGACGAGAAGACACAGTTAACCATACTGGTAAGTTTTATATATTGTGTAAAAATTCAGCATTTTTAAGTACGATTGTCTCTATAATTACTCGGTGCTCTTTCCGAGAGCTTTGAATTGCACAAATAATTAAATGTCTGATGCCCTCTTTTCTATCATTAATTGATTTTC
The DNA here is from genome assembly GCF_021869965.1 of Rhincodon typus. Lineage (NCBI taxonomy): Eukaryota > Metazoa > Chordata > Chondrichthyes > Orectolobiformes > Rhincodontidae > Rhincodon > Rhincodon typus. Next base: position 35,742,229 of record NC_063335.1, read on the forward strand.
ACAGCTTAAAATGCCATTTAAATGTGCTTATGATTTGTATCTTTAAAACAAGTCTGCAATTAATTGGATAGAGTAAGGATTAACCTGACAGAAGAGAATGAAAGAAATAAAGTTGATGGGAGATGTCTGCTCCTGATGATGTGAAATAAAGTACTCAGACCACTTAGACCCAGAGTTCAGCAATGTACAAGGAGTTCTAAATGATCAAACAATTGGCAGCTTTCAGCTTCAGGGGATTTGTGTGGAATTAAGACTGATGTTAACGAAGGAAAAATAGAGAGAATGGCAAAATGAACAGAGTTTCACAAAGCTAGACCTAGCCATTTTACCAGTGAATGGAAGCAATGTTTCTTTCTTTTCAAGAGGATTTTGAAAGACTCAGACCTAACCAAAGTAATTTATTTTTCTTTCTTTCTTTGGTTCTTTCATTTGTTCGTTCTTTCGTTCGTTCTTTGTGGGATGTGGGCAGCAGTGGCAGGGCTTGCCTTTATTAGCCATCCTTAGTTGCAATAGAGCCATAGAGATATACAGCACAGAAGCAGACCCTTCAGTCTAATTTGTCCATGCTGACCAGACATCCTAAATAAATCTAGTCCCATTTGCCAGCATTTGGCCCATATCCCTCTAAACCCTTCCTGTTCATATATACCGGCCAGATGCCTTTTAAATGTTGTAATTGTACCAGCCTCCACCACTTCCTGTGGCAGCTCATTCCATATATGCACCACCTTCTTGCCCCTTGGGTCCCTTTTTAAATCTTTCCCCTCTCAACTTAAACCTATGTCCTCTAGTTTTGGACTTTTTTTTTTCCCCCCCCCCATCCTGGGAAAAGACCTTGTGTAGTTACCCTATCCATGCCCCTCATGATTTTACGAACCATTATAAGGCCACCCTTCCGTCTCTGATGCTCCAGGGAAAATAGCCCCAGCCTATTCAGCCTCATCCTATTGCTCAAACCCTCCAACCGTGGCAACATCCTTCTAAATCTTTTCTGAACCGTTTCAAGTTTCACAACACTCTTCCCATAGCAGGCAGAATTGGCTGACTAAACAAGGACAGGAAAATAATATAAAGAGGTTCTAAAAATATATTTTTAAATTAGAAGTGATGACTGGAGTAGATATAAAATGCAACCAAGGAACAGCAGAGTTATGAATTGGAACTAAGAGGAAAAAATAATTACAAGTGCAGAACACATTAGGAGCAATGATTACAATCAAGTTACCCTTTTAAGAGAGGGCAGACTGGTCACCTAAGGAGCAGGAAGTATGTAAAAGAATTATGTGCTGCATCGGTTTTGAGAGTTCCAATATATTTCACATCAATCAAGAAACCACAACGCATCATATTCTTAAGTTCAGTCAAATGTAGCTTAATTTAGCAGGGTAATTGCAAAGGAAAATGATGGCGTCTCTAGAAAACAAAACAAATATAGTCTTGCATTTTCCATAAATACACAATTCAGGTAAAACTTATTGTCAGTTATAATGCAGCGCTGAAACCACTCATTGAATTTTAAACATGTTCAAATATTTGATATTCTTAACTCTTACCTTCAATAAATATGGCTACAGAAAAATATGCCTGAGAAAAACTGCTGACTAGCAATACTTAACCATTTAGAGTTACTTGCTGATGATACAGTTTTGCTGGGTGTCAGTGGTTTCTCTTATTAATTCCTGGAGTGTGAACTGATTTTTGTCAACTGACAGTGGCTAGATACAATTTAAACAATAAGCTGCTGCCAAATTCTAAATAGTTACTGTGAAGTATGCCTTCTACGCCTACAGGAGGAAAATCTAAAATAAAAGTTGTCTGTTTGGAATTGATTCTAGATAGAGTTTTGACAGTTTACAGTTTTTACTTCTCCCCTCCCTCCATTTCAAATCTTAACATTTTGGCATTTGATTTTAAAGGTCTGCCAAGAACTATAATTGCCTTAGAAACAACAAAATGTAACCAACAGTGTCAATTGTGCTTGTTAACATACACAACAGCTTTCAACCAAGCTAGAAAGTACTTGATGTAACATTCGTATACTAACTGACAATTTTTAGCTTTAGTTTGATCAGTTAGGTCATTTTTTTTCAAATTCAACTATATTTGTTTCAAATATTCATTTAAATTCAAGAAATGTAGGTAAGTTAATAGATCCACTAAAAATAGTGCGTGGATATCAGTGCAAGTTGCCTGTAGTAAGATACCGTTTACTTAAAAATTTATAATAAGTGTCTTATCAGCGGGAATTAGAAATAATATAAGGGCAGACTTCAGGAAGTCTGAAGAGGTAGGTTTTGAGGCCCATTAGAAAGAGGAAAAGTTATGTAACAACAAAGGCTTTGGGAAGCGAGTTTCAGTGAGCAGAAACTTGATTGCCAAAGTCAAGTAGTTGGGACTGGAGTGAATGAGATGTACAGTAATGGGTATACCAAAGATCAGGGATTTCAAGCTTGAATGTATAGCTGGAAAAGGTTATAGAGGGTGGGATGAAGCTATAGAGAGACCTGCAGTTGTGGGCTGAGATTTTGAAATAATGGAAATATCTGAATTCTAGAAATTTTTTAATGTTTCTTTTGTTTTATAGGAAAAGCAAACTAACCTAGCATAATTTGTAAGATTAAGTATCCGCAGGGTGTCATTCATGCTGGTTTCAAGCTGTATCTCCTATCATTTGCTCCAGCATTGCTTTGGAAGTCTCAACAACACTGCTGTGATGGCACTATTGAAGCAACCCTGAGACAAAGCAAAATGCAGTAAATACTGGAAATATGATTCTGATAAAGGATGCATGAACTCAGTTTCTCTCTGCACAGATGCTTATATACCTGTTGAGTATTTCTCTTTTCGTTAGAGGAGCCAAACTGTTAGTGTGAAATTGACAGAATAAAATGGCACAGATACTAGAAATCTGATCTACAAACAGACAATTTTGGAAACAAAGTAGAGTGAGAAACTAAGTTAGTAGGCAGAACGGCCTTTCAAAATAAGGCTATAAGATATGAAAGCAGAAGTAGACCTTTCAGCTCATTGAATGGCTGAGCAGACTGAGTGAGAAGGGTCACCGAACCTGACACATTAACTCTGATTTCTGTTCACAGGTGCTGCCAGACCTGCTGAGCCTTTCCAGCAGTTTCTGTTTTTGTTTCTGATTTGCAGCATCCGTATCTGTGTTTTTTCGGTTTTTATCAGTGAGATCGTGGCTGATCTGATCTCTCTCAATTCCAAATTCCTGCCTTTTCCCCCATTACTTTTGATTCCCTTGCAGCAAAAAGAACTTCCTATCTCGGCCTTGAATATACTTGACAACCCAGCCTTGACAGCATTCTGTCTGAAAGGATTTTGCAGATTTAACACACTCTAAGAGAAGACATTCCTCCTCATGTATGATCACTTACTTTTGAGATTATACTTTCGGGTTCTGGAGGGAAAACAACCTTTCTGCATCTACCTTGTCCAGTCCCCTCAGAATCTTTTAATGTTTCAATGAGGTCACCTCTCGTTCTTTTAAATTCCAATGAGTATAGCCACATTCTACTTCATTTCTCTCCTTATGACCATCAGTCTGTACCTAGTGTTCTTGCATTAGTGACAAATGCATGTCTTGTCTGAATTAAAGATGAAGAGCAAGTTCTTATGGCTGGTGGCCCATTCATAGAGCCAGCTGCTTTGGGAGGCCAACACCAGCAAGAGGAGCAGAGGATGCTGCTGAGGCAGCAAGTAAAGTGAGAGGTCATCTCAGAGCTGTGCAAAAAAAGTATTGAAATCCTGAGGATTGAAGCTGAGAGCACCTTCTGGTGAAATCCCTCATGTGAGTTTGTTTGGGCCATGACTGTGGCTTTTCCTGCCCTCGATCCCATAACCATTGTTCACCAACTGCCTACCACTGGGAGGATACTGCCTCTGATGAGTCATTGGGCTTAGCATTTTGTGGGAAATTGCTCCACTGTAGACAATCTCCCAGTGGAGCCCTCCCTATCCATTACTTATGCGCATAATTTGTCATTGATTATTGCCTACTGCTGCCTGTTGGGCAGCTGCTTCCACGGCTAATCTGCTTCTAACAAGATGATGTGAGGGCTCTTGTGGCACAGTGCTAATGCCCCTGCCCCTAGACCCAAGTTGCCGGGGTTCAAGTCCCACCTCTTCCAGAGGTATGTAATACCATCTCTGAACAGGTTGATTAGAAAAGTAGGTTAATTCGTTTTTAGAAAAAAATCACATGGATATTGGAATGTATTCTCTGAATTTAACTGCCAAATATGCCCCACCCCTTTTTCTTTTAATTCTTTCACTAATTGTGGATTTCCCCATTCCCTAATTACTGTTGAAAAGGTGGTTATGAATCAACTTGTTGAACTGCTGCAGTCCATCTGATAGTCTCCGAAGTTTCCCCCAATTGTTCAGGTCAATGATTTTTTTATTAGATGTAAATTGCCAGGTTGTTTTTTTAAAAATCATGTAAGATTCCTGCTGAAAACACTTTTCCTGTATATTGGAAAGGAAAATGCTTTGAACCAGATGTACTCTAATAGCCTTTTCTTCCCCTTTAAATACAATGTGCACACATCTGATTGTTTGAAAAAAAATTATGCATCCTGTAAATATTTCATTTTAAACTTTTGTCTATCTAGAAACTGACAGCTCAACCCTAAGCCCATCACAGCAGCCTGAGAGAAGTGTTCTTGAAAACTATGAAAATCTTGAAAGAATTAGACAGAAGTCCAGGTGAAATATGTTTTTCATATTTATTGCTTCAATTGAAAGGAACCAGACTTTTTCAAAAATTTGGATTTTGAAATGAGAATGAACAGTGCTCATTTACAGCTGTCTAGTTTTCATCTATTTAGTAATTATTTGAAAATGTTGGAATTAACCAATCATAACAGTTTTTTTGAGCACTCTTAGTTTCTGGTTATATATTGTTTGTACTGTCTAAATTTGAATTCGGTAGATGACATACAGTACTGTGATCAAAGAGTGCTCTTGAAGATCAATCTGAAATCAAATATGAACAAAGTGATACAGTTCACGTTGCACTTGTATATTCACGAAGTAAGTCACTATGTCCTGTTAGGAAGGTGGATTTGCCACAGATACTTTAATTGGATCAGTGTTATCAGTTGCTCCCCTTAACAGTCTTTTCTGAGTTAACTATCTTGGGTTCATCTGTTCAGTAGAAAACCATTTTTTTGTTCGTGGGATATGGGTGTCGTTGGCTAGGTGAGCATTTATTTCCCAATTGCTTTGGAATAAATTGGCTTGCTTAGCCGTTTAGTAGAGAATGAACCACTGTGCTGTGGATATGGAGTCATGTACAGGCCAGACCAGGTCAGGATGGTGGATTTGTTTCACTAAAGAACTTTAATGAGCCACTTGAGTTTTCACAGTGATTGACAATAATTGCACAGTTGCCATTAAGCTAGGTTTTTATTCTAGATTTTATTGAATTCAAATTTTACTATCTGCCTTGATAAGATTCAATGCCAGAACTTTAGCTTGAGGTTCTGGAATACTAGTCGAGTGACATTACCACTAATCAAAGTTCTATACAATTGAAACAGATCATTGCTACTTCTGTACTTGCGTCCTCTTACAATAAGGCTAATATACTTTCCTAATTACTTGTTGCATCTTCATGTTAACTTTTATTGACATTGATGATGGAACCTAGGTCGCTTTGTTTCCATCCAACCGTTTACCATTTAACAAATACCCTGCATATCTGTATCTTCTTCCAAGGTTGATAACCTCCCATTTTTCTACATTACATTCCATCTGCCATATATATGACCATTCACTAAATCGGTCCAAATCCTCTTGAAGATGCTTTAAATCCCCCTCACAGCCCACATTCTCACCTGAACTTTGTGCCATCCCTAAACTTGTAAATATTACATTTGGTCTCCTCATCCAAATCAGACACACATTCCCCCTCCCTCCTTTTGTCGCACTCTGCAGAGACTGTTCTTTTTGGACATTCTAGTCCACTCCTACTCCAATCCCAACACCTCCCCACACCACCACAGCACCTTCCCATGCAATCGCAGAAGGTTTGATACCTGCCCATTTACCTCCTCCCTCTTCACCGTTCAAGGACCTACGCATACCTTCCAGGTGCAGCAACGATTTACCTGCTGTTCATTCAATCTAGTCTACTGTATTCTCTATTCACAGTGTGGTCTCCTCTACACTGGGGAGATGAAACACAGATATGGTGACTGTTTTGCAGAGCATCTACATTCTGTCTGTTTAAAATGACCTTGAGCTTCCAGTTGTGTCCCACTTCAACATGTTCCCATGGCAAAGTTTCTGTCACAGGCCTGCTGCAGTGCTCCAGCAAGCGTCAGTGCAAGCTTGAACCTCATTTTCTGCTTGGGGCCCTGTAGCCTCTAGGATTCGATATAAAGTTCAATAACTTTAGAGTCTAATTCCGTCCTTCCAATTCTTTTTTGTATCCCACTCCTACACCCTGATCCTGTCACGACATTGGTTGCTTTCAGTACAGCCAACCCGTTCTCACCCACTGTTAGCCCTGTTATCTCATGACATGGGTTGTTTTCAGCAAAGCCTAACTATTAGAATCATAGAATTTTACAGTACAGAAGGAGGCCATTTGACCCACTGTGTCTGTACTGACTCCTGGAAGAGCTAGTCCCACTCTCCAGACTTTTAATTTTATCACTTTCAAATATATATCCAGCTCTCTTCTGAAAACTCCTATGGAATCCGTCTCTACGACTCTCCCAAGCAGTGCATTCCAAAGCCTAACAACTCTGAGGAAAGAAGTTTCTCTGCATCTCACTCATAGCTCTCTTGCTGACAATCTTGAAATTGTGACCCTTGTTACTGACATAGAAACTAATGGAAACGGAAACAAAAAAATACTACTACCTGTTTTTGATTTTGAGCACCTCAATAAGGTCACCTCTTAAGCTTCTCTGCTCCAAGGAGAATAAGTACAATCTCTCTCATCTTTCCTTGTATCTAAAACCCTTCATTCCTGGTATCATTTGAGTAAATCTCCTTTGAACTCTCTCCTGGACTTTAATATCCTTCCTTAAAAAGGGTGTCCGGAACTGAACACATTTGGCCTTTTTTTTTTTGCATTTATGTTATCTTCATTCCTGCACTAAAATCCTCATGATAAAGGCCAACATATCACGTGCCTTCTTAATTGCTTGCTGCACCAACTTTGTAATCTTGAACATAAACGTCGAATGATGAGAAACTTTTTTTTTAAAATTCATCTGTCTTCATTCCTCTTTTTAATTAATATCTGAAGGTCACGCACAATAATCAAACGATTTCTATTTCCTGTTCTTTTTTTAACATGTGTAATAAGATTTTTAAAAAAGACATGTCGACAGAGAACAGGTTCTGGAATTGAATATGATTTGTACACCAATTCAAACTCTCAGCTCTTGTTATCATTTATTCAGCTTCTCTTCTGTCCTGGCCTACTGCTGAACTGGTGAAAAGTCACTGGACTAAATGCTAACTCTGTTTTCGCCCCAAAGATGCTACCAGATGTCCTGAGTTTTGCCAGAAACTTCTGTTTTTGTTGAAAATCATTGATGCATGTTTTGAACAGTTCTTTGGGCCTTGTGGTACTCCATTAGTCACAGCCTGCCAACATGAGAATGATCTGTTTATTCCTACACATCCTTTATAAAAGATCCTAACATTTTCTCTGTAGTTACCATATTCTCTCTCTGCTTTTTTTTTTAAAATAATGGGGAAACATTTGTCACCATCATTTCAGAATCTGTAGAATTTTGGAAAATGGCCACCAATGCATCTACCACCTCCATAGCTACCTCCTTTCAACACTTGGGTGTAGAATATCAGGTCTTAGACACAAGTCAATTTTTTAGTCCCATTAATTTCTATAACACAGCTGCCTTACTAAGACTAATTTCCTTCAATTCTTCATTTTTCCTAGTCCTTTGGATCTCTAATTTTAATTAATATCTGAAGGTCACGCACAATAATCAAACGATTTCTATTTCCTGTTCTTTTTTTGACATGTGTAATAAGATTTTTAAAAAAGACATGTCGACAGAGAACAGGTTCTGGAATTGAATATGATTTGTACACCAATTCAAACTCTCAGCTCTTGTTATCATTTATTCAGCTTCTCTTTTTGGTGAAGATATCTTGGTGAAGACGAATATAAAGAAATTATTTAAGTTCTCTGCTATTTCTCATTAAATATCCCATTATAAACTCCTCTGACTTTGCCTGTAATGGACTTGTATATGTCTTAATCAAAAGTCTCCTTTTTTACATAACTATAGAAGTATTATAGGCTGTGGGTTTTTTTCTAGTATGCATTCATTCTATTCAGTCAATTTTCTTGGTCCGCCTTTGTTGCATTTAATAATCCTCCCAATCCTCAGGTTTTCTACTATTTCTGGCAACTTTAAGCGCCTTTTTTGTTATCATGTAGTCCTTATTTTCCTTTGTTAGTCATAGTTAACTGACATTTTGAGAGTTTTTATGACTTGAAGGAACGTAAGCTGTGTAATAATTCTTTAAAGACTAACCATTGCCTATTTCATATGCTTACTGTCATACCTTTTTAATGTATTTTCCTGATCTATGTCAGCAGATTTGTCCTCACATCTTCAAAATTTCCTTTGTTCACATTTGACACCTTGGCTTCAAATTGAACTGCCTCACTTTCCAACATAATGTAAAATTCAGCCCTATTATGATTGCTCATCCCTAAAGGTTCCTTTACAACAAAGTTTTCAATTAGCCCTTTTTGACTGTCTTCACTAGTATTGAACTGATCAAAATCATGACAAGCTGAAAATCAAATGTGAATCGTTATTGTCATCTTACTACTTGGATGAATATATGTAATGATTAGGTTTGGCTTTGATTATTTGCACCATTACAGCTTGCTTATAATAATACAAAAATAAATACACTATGCTACCCAACATATTTTTTTTTGCTTGATATAAATCTAATTTCTAATTTTCTTTCTTGAATTCCCACTTTGTGGTCTGCCTTCACCAAACTTTTTAACCTCTTTGTATTTTAAGAGAGTGATTCTAATATCCTAATTCACTCATTATTCCCTAAGTGCTCTGCCAAATGTATTCAAGTTCTGACATTGTAGAGATGGATTTCACATCAGTTTGAAAGGTTGTTGTTATTTTATTGTCTGTGTAGACAATACTCCTGTAAATGCACAATATCCAAAGAAGGAGAAACAAGCCGCTAAAGCTTTTGTTTTATGCAAATAAAAAAAACAGCAATTTCTAAGTATGAGTGTTGGGGGCATGTTCTTACTTTAAATGTGGATAGTGGTTTATTAGTTGAATAATTACGGTTTTAGATGGAACACTCTCCTGCTGCATCACCCAGTTTCAAACTGCATTAGCAAAAACAAATTCCTGTGTATTTTTTGGGAAGGAAATACACTTACCCTTAGAGAACACAACGGGGCGATCTCTTGACTGAGCTTAAGTGTTTGGTTTTAATCCAATAATCTGACACTTGGAGATATAAATAGCCACACAGCTGCATTCTAAGGCAACATTCCTTTTCTTTATACAAAATCATTAAGGGAGAGCTTCCCAAGTGGGGACCATAACCTGAAACTTAAAGGTTGCGGGCTCCAAGGCAGCAACAACCATCAAAGAGCTCTGACTGAGGAAGAACAGCAGTGTTCCCATTCCAACTGACAACCTCACCCACTCCCTCCCTCCTGCAATTATCACTTGGAAATAGCATTAATTTCAAGCCTTAACATGGGCCACAGTGGGAAAAGTTTGGAAGCATTGCTTTATGGTGATGTGATTGTGTTTGATCCAGCAAATGTGGTAGCAGCACTTCAAAACCAATAGCTTGGGACCCTGAGAGAAATGGCCATTATTTTGAAACATCTTGCACTTCATAATGATACATTAAGAATGTAACCAATGAATTTCTTTAGGGTCACAGTAGGTAATAAATGCAGATTGAAGCATTGACCTTGTTTTACACAGTACAGAATTGTTACTTTGTCAAAAAAAGTGAACATTTTGAATCTTGTTTCATGATTTTGCTGGCATCTTCACAGAAATGTAGGTGGTGGGAGAAATAGGGCTAATAGAACAAAACCTTGTGCAACATTTTCTTCTATTAAGATTGAAACCAGAAGTCTTTAGCACTTTTTGATTTAGTTTGTTATTAAAATATCAACTTGCTGGGATTTAACAGCAGACAGCATTTGCCAGACTCTGTGAAATTGTCTGGTTTGGTACTGAAAACTGCCCAGACTATTTTTAATTACTGTGAAAGGTAAAAAATGTCAAACACTTGGTACCAGGTAAAACTAGCCTTTTCATGTTGCAATGTGCAGTAGCATATGCATAGAATTTTCCACTGACCGGAAGCTGCCATCAAGCTAAAAAAGATATTCTAGTTAGCACACAAACAAGTAATGTGGTCTGTAAGTTTCAGTGCCAGTTGGATGTCAGGTATGTAGGCCATACATTTGAATGGCTGGTGCACTGTATCCAACAGCACGTGTCTCTGACTGTTTGTGACAGGCCGAATATTGATTGTACTTAACCAGCCCAAATTAAAGTTCACCAAAGCAAAATGTTCTTTATTATGAGGACAAGCTTATATGAGCCACATTATTTTAGCATATAATTATTTACCAGATTGTTACTAGTTATTGAACACCTTAAAAATTTTCAGCTGATCATGCACTTTCTAAATGTTGAAAAGGTAGAAACAGTGCACATCCAAAGTGACTTGATCTAGGTGCACAGATGATTATTTTCTGTACCTATTCATCATATCTTCAACGAAAAGGCTAATTCAGTGCTTGTCTTTATAACTAACACTAGAATACAAGCGTGTAGAAATAATGCTTCAACTGTACAAAGCCCTGGTTAAACCACACCTGAGTACTATGCGGTTCTGGGCACCAAGCCTTCAGGAATGATATATTGAATTTGGAAGTAGTGCAGTATAGATTTATTGGAATGGTACCTGGATTTGAAGGGTTAAGCTAAGATTGTATTTATCGACATTTAGAAGTTTTATGGGTGATTTTGAATGAATTATTTTCAAGGTGTTAAGGGAACAGATAGTTTAGATAGAGAGAATTTGTTTCCACTGGTTGTGCAATCTAGGACCGGGGGCATCGGGTATTAATTAGAACCAGTCCTTTCATGAGTGAAATTGGGAAACGCTACTTGTCACAAACGAGTAATTCTCCTGTATTCTTTTTGACCAGACTTTATTATGAATTGATTAACATTGCTGTGATGTTTAGCCAATAGAACATCGGTGATAAGTAAATAAAATAGAAGTGAACTAAGTTGTGAGTCAAAGTTTAAGCCTATGTATTTTCTATGTCACAATAATGATTATACTTCTGGAGTATCTCATTGGTTATGGTATGTTGGAACATCCTGAGGTTATAAAAATTGCTACAGGAATGCAAGTTATCTCTTTTTACTGTGTTTCTTTTCTAATTGTTTTTATATTCGCATTCAGAGTTGGTTCTATGTTAACAAGCTCATCTGAGACACTGTTGGGACTCCAGGATAGCCAAAGAGTACTTCCAGTTCAGCTTGACGCCAAAGAACTACTGAAGTATTTTACACCTGAAGGTTTTCCAGTTGCTGAGCTCCAACCTTTACAGATACAGCGAGGGTACACAGAGTTTTGCATCTCAATTTTTCTTCTAATCTGGGGACAAGTGAATATGATACAGTGGAACATCAGCTTTCAAATGTAGTCTAATTTCATCACTGACAAGATAAGTTGTATAAAACCTCTGGTGTGCCGCATTCTTAAACAAGCTTCTATCAGAAACCAGGGAATAGCTATCTGATGCCTTTGGAACAGTACCTGAGCAAACAGCGCACACTATCAAGGGAGGTTGAAACAGCTTTTAAAGATAAAATGAAGACAAAGAAACAGTCATTTACTTATTAGCTTTCGTTGCAATCTACCGTCATCCAAGATGATGAAACAATACAAATGGAATTGTTTAAATCCATATTTTCTGATTAGTTTTAACTCTGCCATCTATTAAACAGATAATCTCATTCCTAATTTGCTTCAAAGTAGTTTGTTAATACTAAAACACATTGGCGCAGAAGGATATTTACTACAAAATGATGATATAGTTTCTGTTGTATAAAGTAATGATTCTCAAGTGGTTAACATTCACTGGCTCCACCCATTCTAGTGAAATCACAGAGTGCATGGGGTAAGACAAGGAGTTCTACTCCGAACTTTAGGAGGGAGCGGATATATCTGTACTAGTTAGCTATAGTCCTAGTAATTATGCCTGATCAAATATCATCGTACTGATCGATATCATGCACTAACCCTCTTTGATATCGACGAACAGTGCCTCCTTGTGTAGACAACTACAGTGGTGTCTCCTCTACCACTAATTGCAAGATAGATGCAAGTCACAGCAGAGCAGCTACCTAAAACAGACCTTGCCCAGTAACACACACTGGTAGAGTCGCAAATACTACAAGGCTCCAAGAGGGTATTTCTGGGAAAATGCAAAAGTTCTTTTTTGAAACATACTTGCTGTTATCTTAAAATATTATAATCTAGTTGAATTACAAGAAAAAATTGAGAAGCTGTGAAATTTTGAAGATAAACAGTAAATGATAATACAAAAGCAAGATAACGCAGATGCTGGAAATCTGAAATAAGAATAGTAAGCCAGACAATCTCCGGTCTGGCAGCATCTGTGGAGAGAAACAGAGGTCCCTTTTCAGGACTTGTTGCTAAAAAGACGTTTAAACTGAAATACTGGGCAGAATCTTTTAGAGGTCTGGGTGACCGTGTGCTTGGGCAAGATCTGTGGTCAAATCAGATGACATGTCTGGTGAGTCTTTCCTGGATATCGAGACAAATTCACGCCATCTTTTATTCTTATACTGAGTAACTTGGCAAGTTTCTCAGTGGCAACCGTGAGTTGCCAATTAGAAAGTTTGCCTTATTAATGTTACAGCTCACCTCCGTTAATGTTCAGTTTCCTATCTTACCAAACATGCCAAACAAGCTGTCATAGTGCTTACTCACTCTGCCTGCACGTATGTTCACAGCATCCCTGCCTCACGTTGTTGTGCCTTGCCTATTGGCCCCACAATAAGAGATGCAAGGCTCCTGTTTCTGACATGCCTTGTTGTTTAGCCCAGGCACAAAGACAGGAAGCTTACCCAAGTTGTCGGCAGCCCTGTCAAGAAGAATAGCCTTTAGTTAGTGTATCATTGTGCAGTAAAATGGGGGCTGCTTCCAGTTCTAGGCCAGGGGCTTGGATGTTGTCACTCGCAGTCAGTCAGTATGATCTCCACGTAAGGGATGAGGAGCCAAATGTCAGGGAGCACACCTCCCATTTTGATTCTGACTTGCTCCACTGGGGACTGCTTTCCACCTACAATGTGAGCCCAGTGGGTATTTAGGGAGACAAAAGTGGGCTGCACAACTGTTGCTTTCGGTGTCGGCGAGCAGTGTCCTGCGCAAGGTGAGTAGGTAGCACAGAGGGCATGCAGATTTAGTAGTGTTAGGGTGCATGAATACAAGTGAGGGACCTTGTTGCAGGAAACGGGGTGAGTCAGAGACCATGAACCTTGGTTTCTGTGTGTGTGTGTGTGTGTGTGTGTGTGTGTGTGAGAGAGAGAGAGAGAGATGTAATGGAGAAAAGATATTCGTATTTATGCTGGTGGTGAAGGACTTTGACCTTCTTACAACCCTGCTAGCCATTCATCCAGGGGACTTAGACTACATTTAGCCTGGTGTCATGTTCTCCAGTGCTGACTGGGGGGAAAGAGGAAGTCCTGCATCACCCTCTCCAGCAGAAGCAAAGCCTACAAAACAGGTGACTATTTCCTGTGCCTGCCATGTTTGCGACAAATGTTAGGAACTGTGCAGGGCAACTTTGGAATGGTGGTGTTTGTTTGGGTGCATAGTGAACTTTTAAAGATGTCACGGATGCAAGGGTGTGCTGGTATTCTCTGGATATCCTGACAGTGACAGCTTCATGGTGAGAATTCTTCCAGTAAACTTAACGGAGCTCTCACTTAGCCAAAAATAAACGTAAAATTCAAGATGCTGCCTGACCTGCTGAGATTTTCTAGCATTTTTTTTTCTTATTTTGGATTGTTTGTGATGCACTCCCACAAGTTATCATTTTTAATTGGTGTTTTTTTCAAGTTTTTGGTGAACTGAACATCATTTAAAATCAATTTTTAAATCAATCTATCTTGTTTACCATTACTGCATTGCATTTCATCTACTTTGTAGGCATAATTAGTGAGTACTTGCTGAAAAATTTAAATTGTTCAAAAATGTGCCAAGGCACAAATCTTAGTCTGGTATTTTTTTTGAAAATGTCTGTTTCCTTTGCAGTGAAAATGAGTTTCCATTGACCCCAGAGATGACTCTGCAGAAGTTGAAAGGTTTGCCGTTTGAAAAGGCTACAGAATGCCATTACCATGGAGTTGAGTGAGTATAATGTTCTAAAGGCTCACATAATCTAGCATGTGAAATGTAAGCTACTTCTTTCTTACTATGGATAAGGAGTGTTAGCAAACAATTTCTGTAAACTTGAGATCAATGCCATTTTTAAAAAAAATTTAACAGAACAAAACATCTAAGACCAGAGAAATTGTCCACCCATGCGGTTCTGACGAAGGGTCACATGCCTGACAGATTAAATGTTTTTCTCTCCTGCTGAATTTTTCCAACATGTTCTGTGTTTTTATTTCTGATTTCCAACTTCTACAATATTTTATTTTTGTACTTTTGGGTTCCTGCCTCCTCTTAAACTGCCTTCGTACATAATTCTTTGAACTTAATCTTTGTTCTCTTTCACTAGGTTGAGATGGCATATGTCCCACACATGCCTACTGTTAGCAGTTTATCGAGTGTTAATCTGTCCTATGCACTTGCTTGAAGGATACCTAATAAATTAGAACCATGATGGTATCAGTTTCTTTACCTTCCCATACAACAATTTGCATTGTTCCAGCTGTCCCAAATTCACCTAGCGTGTAGAAAACTTTTTTTGTGATGTGCAAACAAACATGATCTCCTGCTGCATCCTCCTGTACTGCCTCCATATGAATGTTGCTTCTAATTGCAATGCTGACCCCACTGCTTAACTTGTAAGCAGCTTGGCAATGGCTATTGAAGCTCAATAGCTGAAAGGAACAAAACAATGTGAGAGACCAGAAAAGATGAATGCTGTAGCCTCTTCCAAAATAACTTAACATTGTTTTCTTTATGGTTCATTTACACCCCTAAATCATTTTGTCCTTCAAAAAGCTATCCAGCCACCACTCAATTCTGCTGAAGTTGTCCATCTGTTGCCTGTCATGACAAACCTTCTCAAATCCATTGCCTTCTGTGTCAAGCAGCTTGATTTAAATCATCTCCTTGTTCTCTGGCTACTGGTAATGACATTGTTCTTCAACGTTTACATATACTTCTTGGAATCCTGAAAGATACAAATCCGAAAAGTATCTGTTCGTAGCCTAGATGTCTAATCTCCAGTATTTGAGACTAGTGTGTACTTTCATGGTAGATGATGTTCCAAGGATAAAACATCATATCTGCCCAGTTTTTGGGCGAGAGCACCAATGTGATTATATTGTACAAACACGGCTTACCCACCAAATTGATTATTTTGTGTCCATAATAGAAACTGTATGAAATATTACAGGTATTGCCTAGACAACAGCAG
Organism: Rhincodon typus; assembly: GCF_021869965.1. Taxonomy (NCBI): domain Eukaryota; kingdom Metazoa; phylum Chordata; class Chondrichthyes; order Orectolobiformes; family Rhincodontidae; genus Rhincodon; species Rhincodon typus. Next base: position 35,757,956 of record NC_063335.1, read on the forward strand.
AGCACTCGAAAAAGATATTCGATTTGGGAAGCTTCAGTCTCGCCTTATCCGCTATGAAACTAACACAACCTGTTCAAGAGAGCAGTGTCCAGTTGTTTATGGATTAAGCCCACTGTCGTCTCCTGCAGTCCTTTCAGAACCTGGAAGTGTGCCAGATGGTGAAGCTTTACAGAATGATCAGAAAAATACTGGTGGGATTGGACAAAAGCGTACATCAAGAAAGGTGGAGAGTTTCCATCTGAGCAAAAGGTAACTTTCAAACGGAAATAACATAACTTGCTGCAAGGACTTAGTAAGTCAGCCTGCACCCGTACTGAATGGAAGAATATTGACATTGAGATATAGTCTGCCTTCACTCAACTAGAAGTTGTGTCTGAAACTTACATGCTCACTTTTTTTTTGACAGATCCAGTCTCATTTGTTGAATGCTTCTAGCAGTTTTGTACATTTGTTTCAGATTTGCAGTATTTTGTGACGTTTAACAGCCTGTGCTTGCAAATGACCATAGTGAAGCCTCATAGCTGTTAATTTGTAATCATTTGTTTGCATGTCTGTTTCCCTCAGTCATTTTCACTCCCTTCTTTTTTACCAGTATTGACTTGGTATCAGATAACTGGAATATTTCTGAAAAGAGAGGCATATTGCCAAAGCCAGTCCAAGAATACCAATTCTCAGAAGATTTCTAAGAGTTTATATTGCAGGGTAAAAGGCTGCTGATTGACAGCCAGAGTCCACTTGCCAATCATGGAGAAAACAACAGGGAACTATAGGTAGCCAAGCTCAGCCTATTTTTTTTTTTTTTAAAAGTGCAAGGTTTGAACATATTCCTTTTGATTACACTAAAATAGGAACACATTCTGTCTATGCTGCTTCTAGTAAGTCTAAATGAGCCACATTACAAGCTTGACTGATTTATCTAAATTTAGTTATTAGTGCAGCCATTGGTGCACTCACGATTGTTGAGGAAGTGCTGCCCAATTGCAAAACTATATCAAATGGCAGATGAATGTCTCAATCACTGGGGCGTGTGGTAAACATACCTGGCACCACAATGACAGTGAAATTTAGAACATTGCTGAATTGTTTTGCCTCTGCCACACTCAGTCCACTTGCCAACCACACAGTACCCTTTTCTCCTGCAGTACAAATTGTAATATTTGAAATTTAGCATTCTTGTGTTTGTCCTGATGAGTGCAATTTGAAAATCTTTAATAACATGCCTCTTTTTGTATCAGTTGTTGAACCCTGTTGTATTACTTAGCACATATCCTGCAAGCCATTGTGTTGTCTATTGCCAATATCAGTTTCATTTTGTTACTTTATTGGTTTAGTCCTCCTGTCTCTGGATTTGATTCCCATTGCTAATGCATGGTTTAAAATTTGTTTAAGGTTCAAGTTCTGCATTTTATTTGTTTCCTACTGTAACTGCGCATTTGACAAATGCTGATACAGCTCTTGAGCTGATGAAGGACTGGGGTTAATTCAGCATTTGTGTAGCAAGTTGAGAGCCTCCTAGCAAAGCGTTCTACATTGCATCTTCTGATAATTAATCAGAAATGAGTGTAGGACTTGTTAGTGATGAAAAAATGCTGAATCATCCTCCAACTTGAAATTACGTTTGTGACTTTAAAGCAGCCCAGATGGAAACTCTTTGTAGCCTGTTAAATGATCCTGTAAGTTGTGAGAAACGGTATTAATCTAACAAATTCAAAAAAGCACAAGAGTAAAGCAAGTGAGATTCTTAATATCTGGAATAATCTAACCTTTTTGATACAGGTAATAACCTACTGCTTCATCATTCCAGAACTTTTGTTTCATTTGATAGTGTTTGCATTTCTTTTGTTTTTATTATTATGTTCAAGTAATTGTTTGAAAACACTGAAAAACAACCTCAAAGAAAGGAGCAGCTCTTAAAGCCACAATTTTCTCCCGTCCACCATTTTGGATAGTTTCTTGAAATTGGAGTCACAGGTAGACAGGATAGTAAAGAAGGTGAGATAGTAGGAACTGCAGATGCTGGAGAATCTGAGACAACAAGGTGCAGAGCTGGATGAACACAGCAGGCCAAGCAGCATCACAGGAGCAGAAAGGCTGACATTTCGGGCCTAGACCCTTCATCAGAAATGGGGGAGGGGAAGCGGGTTCTGAAATAAATAGGGAGAGAGTGGGAGGCGGATAGAAGATAGATAGAGGAGAGGATAGGTGGAGAGGAAACAAACAGGTCGAAGAGGCGGCGATGGAGCCAGTAAAGGTGAGTGTAGGTGGGGAGTTAGGGAGGGGATAGGTCAGTCCAGGGAGGACGGACAGGTCAAGGGGGCAGGATGAGGTTAGTAGGTAGGAGATGGGGGTGCGGCTTGAGGTGGGAGGAGGGGATAGGTGGGAGGGAGAACAGGTTAGGGAGGCGGGGACGAGCAGGACTGCTTTTGGGATGCGGTTCGCAATAAACAACTGCACCTCCCAGTCGCGAACCATTTCAACTCCCCCTCCCATTCCTCAGACGACATGTCCATCCTGGGCCTCCTGCAGTGCCACAACGATGCCACCCGATGGTTGCAGGAACAGCAATTCATATTCCGCTTGGGAACCCTGCAGCCCAATGGTATCAATGTGGATTTCACAAGCTTCAAAATCTCCCCTCCCCCTACTGCATCCCAAAACCAATCCAGCTCGTCCCCACCTCCCTAACCTGTTCTTCCTCCCACCTATCCCCTCCTCCCACCTCAAGCCGCACCCCCATCTCCTACCTACTAACCTCATCCCGCCCCCTTGACCTGTCCATCCTCCCTGGACTGACCTATCCCCTCCCTAACTCCCCACCTACACTCACCTTTACTGGCTCCATCCCCGCCTCTTCGACCTGTTTGTTTCCTCTCCACCTATCCTCTCCTTCTATCCGCCTCCCACTCTCTCCCTATTTATTTCAGAACCCGCTTCCCCTCCCCCATTTCTGATGAAGGGTATAGGCCCGAAACGTCAGCCTTTCTGCTCCTGTGATGCTGCTTGGCCTGCTGTGTTCATCCAGCTCTGCACCTTGTTGTCATAGTAAAGAAGGTGTTTGGTACACCTACCTTTATTGGTCAGACCATTGAGTATGGGAGCTGGGAGGTGATGTTGTGGCTGTATAGGACATTGGTCAGGCTAGTTTTGGAATACTGTGCCCAGTTCTGGTCTCCCTGCTATAGGAAGGATGTTGTGAAACTTGAAAGGGTTCAGAAAAGATTTACAGGGATGTTGCCAGGGTTGGTTTGTTTAAACGATAGGGAGAAGGTGAATAGGCTGGGACTATTTTCGCTGGTGCATTGCAGGCTGAGAGATCTTACAGAGACTTTTAAAATCATAAGAGACACGGATAGGGTAAATAACCGAAGTCTTTTCCCCAGTGTAGGGGAGTCCAAAACTAGAAGGCAAAGGTTTAGGGTAAGAGGGAAAAGATTTAAAAGGGGCAACGTTTTCACACAAAGGGTGGTGCGTGTATGGAATGAGCTGCCAGAGGAAGTGGTGGAGGCTGGTACAATAATAACATTTAAAAGGCATCTGGATGAGTACATGAATAGGAAGGGTTTAGAGGGATATGGGCCAAATGCTACCAAATGGGATTGGATTAATGTAGGCTATTTGATCGACACGGACGAGTTAGACCAAAGCATCTGTTTCCATGCTCTATGACTCTGTAACACTGGTTTGTCATATAATTGCTGAAAGAGCTACGCAATGAAAAGCAGCAAAAAAGAAAAAGAAACAGCAGGATTTTAAATAAGATTCTTGGTTAGTTTTCTTTGAAGTTGTAGTAGGTCAGATATGTTATTGAAAACTAATCTTCATTTCCTTGTCTCGCCCAGACTTAGCAAATCCAAAAGCACAGAATCCCTCAATTCCCAGTATTCACTACAAACATCACAGGGGGCTGGAAATAATGGAACTCATTTAATAGCTGGCTTGCGGGATCACTCTCAAAGGCATGCAGCTGTTTCATCTTCCAGTAAGGAGCCAAACAGCCGTATTCAGAGAATGGCAACAAAGGCTAGTCATGAAAATGTGAAAAAAGAATCACGATCTCAGAAGCATAAAAGGGTAAGGAAAGCATCAAGTTATTTTATCATATAAGAAAGTTCTTGTGTAGCAAGCTAAGAATAACAATGTACTTAACGCAGTGTGACTAATTTTCACAATGTTCTAAAGAAGGTTCACTGGACCGAAACATTAACTCTGATTTTTTTCTTCACAGATGCTGCCAGACCTGCTGAGGTTTTCCAGCAATTTCTGTCTTTGTGCCTAATTTTCCTCTCGTACAAGTGAAAGACAAACATATGTGGGACATAACATTTCTATTTAAGTAGGATGGAGCTTGGCTATACTTGAACTTCCCCCTCTTTCTGTTCCTCTGTGCTTTCAGTTCAAAACTGGGGTTTCGTTTGTGTAGTCAAGAGAAGGTGAGGACTTGTGTGCCGATTTTCCAATTCAAGTCATGGGTCTGATGCATCAATTGTGATAGTTAATGTAAATTTATGAACAATTCACTGCTTGTTTAGATGACACTCCTTTCCCTTACTGACATTTATTCTGCACATGGCGTTGTTCCAGTTGCTCTCATTCTTTTTTGCCCTCAGAACCATTATTTATATCAGTTGGAATTCTTTGAGCTGATATGCTCAGAAGTAGAAAGGCACTTATGGAGGTGTTCTAGATGATGTATGCTGCCTAACAGGTAGCATCTGCTCAATGATCTCTGCAGATGTGGTGCTGAGATTTTGTCATAATGTCAGATTTTTTGAAAGTACCTCTTCCCAAAGGAATAAAAAAGTGCTAGAGCAGACTTGGCACTATCTATGGGGAGAGAATGAGTTAACGTTTCAAGTCCAACAAGAATCTTCTTTGAAACTTGGAGTTTCTACTTTCATATAGATGTTAGTTGACCATTCTAAATTGTGTTACTGCACTAGTGCAGTGTAACAGAGGTACATGAAGTCATGGTTCAGAGATAGAAAGCATATTTTGGAATTGATCTATAAGAAAACATATTTCCTGAACTATTTAAGAACAGGACCTGAGCAGAAAAGTGTTTCTTCATGTTAGTTTTCACTCTGGTTTTTTTCTCCTTTTTAGATGCTGAAAGAAGTTGTGGCAAAAGTACTTGAGAATAATGGAATTTCAAAGAAGCATAACTCTTTTCTATCATGCAGTCAACGTTTGTTTAAAATATCCATGCTTTACCTGAAGGTAAGTTTCTTTTTCTTTAGTCTGGCACTTTAGGCCACCAAAATGATTGTATTGTTGCAATGTGTTTAAAAGCTGTTGATCTCTATTTTAAGGAACATTAGCTCTTCAGAGAAACCTGTTCAGTTTGAATTGGTTTTCCTTGTTATTTTGAAGTACCTTAACTTCCACCTCCATTATGCAGTGATCAAGCCTACACTTTGTTTCTCTGTTCCTTTTATTAGATGAAATGGCCTGCATTTTATGGCTCCAAATTGGGTAGGCCACCCCCATCATATGCAAAATATGGTGTGATGATGTCAGGTCAGCAATTCAAAGTCATTATGCTAGTCTTTGATGTCAGATGTCCAATTGCCATTTCAAAATAACCAATTAACAACCTATTGATCTCGTTAAAAATACAATTGTGTGCATTTCTTTTGCTGCCAACTCCATTTCCCACATGTGGAATGAGAAATATTTGGGAGCACGTTACAGTATGCTTGAGGAAGCAACAGAAGACTGGAAGGAAAGACCTTCCAAAAGTGCTATGGTTGCATGAAGTGGCAAAGTCAGATGGTGAATGTGATATCACTTCTATGTTACTTTGTTTGTTTAATCTTTGGAGGCTGCCATTTTAAAAAAAAAGTGGTTGAAAATTGGACCTTTAAATTAATGGCAGTAACCAGATTCTTGTTCAGAGCATAATTCCCTCTCCAGCCTAACATCCTGGCCTAGGCTACCCATTGGTCACTGAGAGACCCCTTGACGCTATTAATTGGACACTTTCCTGCCAGGCAGCTGCTGTTTAGTAGTTTGACATTTGATGCGTCATGCTGGGATGTCAAGGTTGGAGGTGCAAGCAGACCACTCCTTTCCATTCCACCTCCCTCACTGCCAGAAAACTGCAAATTTCAGCCCAATATTGCCATTAAGTTTTTCTTTGAGTCTTACAAATCTGAATGTTCACTGGGGACTTCTTGTTTTGGTTTCATTCAGACTTACGAAATGTGGTGGTTGTCTTACCGCCAGTGTCCGTATTTGTTAGTCATATGCTCACGATGGTCAAAGCTGTGTATTTTGTGGAGTCTCTTTCATCATGAGCAACTAAAAATATTAAGAAAATTTTCAGTATTGAAAGAGAAGTCATAGAGGTAGATAGTGAAACCAAATTGGACATGTATAATTTCAAAATAATGAGTGAATGTATTTTTTAATGGTATGGGTACATTTAGTCCTAGGCTGAGCGTTGAGTGGTTGTTTTCTTTTTGAAGTAATCTGCAATTTTCAGATTGCCATTGACAAGTCATGTGGACAAATGTAGATTTTTAAGTCCCATCCATGATTTTATTTGATGGAATCTATATGTCTTATGACCAAAAATTGATATCCTGAAAATAGATGTCAGCTTTAAAAAAAAAATCTTGTAGAAGACTAAAGCAGAGATGGTGAAACTTGTGTAAAGAAAGATTTGAATTGAAGAATTGATGAGTGTAAGAGTTTGGAGAATGGGCTGGCAAAGTCTGATGGCCTTCACAGCTAGCTTGATTACAGTGTCAATGAATTGGTCAGCCAGAGGACCAGCTTCAACAGAGGACTTTTTTTTAAAAATCTGAAAATTCTCATCTTTAACCATTTATTCTTTGTGTTTAGAAGCTTTCTTTTCAAAGTTAAAATTAACATTTACAGCTTTACTTCAGTTGTGATGACCGTGGTAATCATACTGATAGTATCCTAAGAATAATATTTCTTAATACAATATGTGTGATGTAATGATTTAAGTCTTCACAAATCCAATCATTACCTGTGAAAAGAGCAATTACTGTTTCATGCAGGGTGTTGTAAATAATGTGTATTCAAATTCCCTCTGACAGGTGCTGAAAACCACTATCTAATTTTAGATACCAGTGTTTCTCAGTGACACTATCAAATTAAAATATTAACGTTAGTTAAAAAGTATGTAATTCAAAGAGGTAGATAATCCTCCCTGAAATTGTAGGCAGTAATGAATTCTTTTTAAGATAAAGTAGGAAATTGCAGCATTGTTTTCTCTGTTGATGCTCTTCATAATAGATCAACAGCAAGTATTACCCTTGGATCTGGATATGTAATAAATGGTCAACTTTCAAGCCACTCTGGTGGTGGTAGGCAGTCGCTCCAATTCCAGAAAATTTAAGTATTTCTTAAATAATTTATTTTTTCTTGGGCGAGGTCAGCATTTATTGCCCACTACAAAATGCTTTTGCAAATGTGATGGCGAGCCATGTTCTTGAATCTGTAAAGTCCATGTGATGCAGATACATCCTCTATGCTGTTAGAAAAGGAGTTTTAGATTTTGACTAATGACAGCACAGGAAGTCGAAATAATTCAAAATCAGAATGGTGTGTGGCAACAAGGGGGGCTTTTATTTCTCTTGTACTGAATTTTCCTTTGTTTGGCTGTTGATAGATCAGTGATTAGGGGCCAGAGAAGTTGAATTGCTGCTACTAGTGATCCCAAAACTGATATCAGCTGAGATGGGCTGGGAACTTATAATTGTGCAGAGAAGTCATTTCATTTTTATCCATATGACTAAGTTCCGTGGGCCTGATTTTAACACTCTACAAGAGTCAGTTTTTCAGTAACTTTAAAAGCTTGGTCTTTGTGTCCTTTACATTTTGTTTTTGGTTCTGGTAATGACTTATTGCTGTAGACTTTTATTGTTCAAGATGTTTCTGTTCCAGTTACATCGTACAGAGAGACCTAAGCATACAACTTAAACATATAATCCTAATGCTAACATAATTTAAATTTATAGTTTAATGTACCAAGTTATCCATCCAACAAGTCCCTCTATCATCTTTTTCTAACTACAAACTCACTTTTTCTCACTTTTCTCCTTGGTGAGAAAAGTGCAGAGCTTTGTATGTATATTGGGTTGTGGAACACTTCCAGAATCAGAAAACATTCAGCTGGCTAATGTAATGGTCTTATAGGGCCCTTTTGTATAACTCGGTTTTTAAGTTGATCTTTAAAAGTCGTCATCTTCTCAATTATTCTTGTTTGCAATCTTCCTGTCTCTTCACCTCGATACTGTTTGAGCTTTCCTTTTCCTTGGTTTCTCTATCTATTTAAGAAGCTCTTAAACTGTGATAGTTGGCCCGCTGTACTAAGAATATTACATTATCACCACTTTCTCATTGCGCACCACTGGCAGATTCCATTTTGTTAAAAGTTAAAGGAAAGAACTGACTATTAATGCTGCCAGATAGACAGAACCAGAATGTGCGGTACAGCCAAATATATGGGTAAATCCATGATCCTGTTCTCCCAGTTCCTGGTCACCTTCACAAGGAACTTGGGTTAGAGTTTGGACTTATAAGATTGTGGCTCTGATTTATAGATCCAAAGTCCCTGTATTTGTAGCTGTTCCATGGAATTATACATTTTCTCTTCCATAATGGAACTATACTTACAGCGCCATATAATTATTCTTCAAACACGGTACTTCTGATTTCTGTAATAGAATTTTCAACAAAAAGACCAGTCAGTTGTGTTATTGCATTGCTCCAAGTGATCCACATAGATTAATGCTAGTGTTCCTCTCCCTTCCCTTACATATATATGCAAAAAACGGAAAATGATAGATGATCTATGAAACCTGCCATATCTTGTCGTAAGTTAGCATCTGCACACAATTTCCCCATTCTTCTTCCATTCTATGCACCCACGCAATCTCCTGGAAGACAGCAAAAGACCTTTTGCTCTGGGAAATTCTTCTGACTCTGAAGACAATTGAGTAAGTTCTTGAAGGCCACGATGACTGTATAATGTCGTTCCCAATGATCCACCTACTTTCTATTTGTGGATATATTTGCTATTCGCAGGTATTTATTCAAATTCCTTCTCAATGCCTGCACCAAATCTAGACTACACTATCTGTGACAGCATTTCACCACAAAGATAAACAAATCTCTGTGCAGAGTGTTTCCTACCATCTATTATGATTTCAGATTTTGTGACATACTTGTGTCCCAAGGTCATCATCAGCCTATAATTAACTACCCTGTCTACTTGGACTGAATGTAATCTTTTCATTGCATTAAATATCTCAATTAATATCCTTGGAAGACTACTTTCTCCAGCTTTGTGAGTCTGTATTGATAAGAATATTTTTGAATTAGCTATCAATTTAGCAGCTTGCCATTGAATCTTTTCCAGCACTCTAAACTCCCAGGAAACACCTTTTGGCATTCCTCTTTCTCAAGCAAAGAATTAATGAAGTCTGCTTCAGCTGTTTGAAGCTGTGGATCCCACATTATAAAATAAATGCTTTTGAATTTGCTTTTAATTCTTTTCTAATTTAAAATTCTTAATGCATTATTTCAATGTGATTTTTTTTTTTGCTCTCCCCCACATCAGCTAGATACTTTCCGATTATGTATGTGTTCTAACATTGATCATACACCCATTGAACTACATTTCTCATTCAAATGAAAAAGGTGACCCCTGAAGAAATCTGGTAACTTGGCAAGGAATTGATGGAGGCAGCGAGCTGCTGGATAGACATATTGGTATGCTTGCCAATAAAATAAAATCCTGTTTGCACTGGGGAGAGTGGAAGGCAGTAGGTTAATTTAGTCAATGTTTAAGATGGGGTTTTAACTAATTACTGGCCAAGAATGAAGGGTTCAGTAATTGACCTTGATGCTAAATCAACTTGATTTAAGATTAACCACCTTGAAACAGTTAAAGGCATTTAGAATTCTGCTTTTTATAAAAAAAGTCTTCTTTGTGAAGTTTTTCTTGTCTTTCTGCCTATTAAATGATTTGTAAAGAGGGCCATCTAGTGAAGGTGTATTTAATGTTTTTTTTTAATAATTTATGGTTGAGAAGAAAATTTGAGAAGTAGGTCCTGGATTTTAGTTTTGTGGGCACAATGAAGGCACACAGCCGAACAGCAGTAGGAATGAGTACAATGAGTCTTTCCTATATCATCATCTAGTTGTGAAGAATTTTTGTTTTTTTGCATTAATTTTGATTATAAATACAAAAACTTTGTTGAAAAACTGTACCTATTAAAATCTAGAATGCTATTATATCTGAAAATATTGCAACAGATGATATGAACATGCAAGTTAGGTGAAGGAGTGAGCCACTTGCTCATCAAGCCTGCTGTATCATTTGATAAGATCCTAGTTGAATGACTGTGGTCTGGGCCCCATTTTCAATGTAATATAATGTCATTTTTTAAAACTTTACATGACTCTTACTTCCCAACTGACTTTTAAATGTAGGATTTAAAAACGTCACGTGGACTACATGAAGAAATGAAAAAGACTGCAAACAATAATGTGCGACAGGTGAGCATAATTCTTTGTGAAGAGGTTTCAATTAACTGTCTTATTGTCTCATGTTTTGGTTAGGTTCATCCTGCGTGATTGTAACGGTCACACATGTCTTTGCAAGAAGTAACATCATAATCTCCGCTTTCATTTTCATTTTTCTTTGAATTTATTCATGGGATATGGGTGTTACTGTCTAGGCTAACATTTGTTGTCATCCCTAATTGGTCTTGACAAAGTGCTGGTGAGCTGCCTTGAACTCCTGCAGTCCATGTGGTGCAGGTGCACCCACAATGCTGCTAGGAAGGGTGTTCCAGGATTTTGATTCAGGAAGGAGCAGCAATATATTCTAAGTCAGAACAGAATGTGAGTTTGAAGAGGAACTTGCAGTTGGTGCAGTTCCCATGCATCCACGTGCCCTCCTCCTATGTAGTAGAGGCTGAAGGTTTGTTAGTTGCTGTTGGCAGGAGCTGTGGTGATTTGCTACTGTCTGTCTTATGGATAGAACTCACTTGCCACTTTGCATCAAGCCTGTACCACAAACGTGATAAAAGTAATTTGAAATTTCTTGAATTAGCACTGTTTATTAAAACTGTTCACAAATTGAAATTAATACGCAGATAACCGGTGCTGTTTGAGTATATAATGAAATAGCTTTGCTGCTTGGCATTTCACACATCATTTCAAGTTGGGGATGCGGAGATAAATAAAAGCCAAAAATTGCTTTAAAGATGATATAGTCCTTGAATGAAGGTTTGGGATATATAGTGCAAGTCAGATACACTAGAACTGTGAGAGATAGTAGGAACTGCAGATGCTGGAGAATCCGAGACAACAAGGTGCAGGGCTGGATGAACACAGCAGGCCAAGCAGCATCATAGGAGCAGAGAGGCTGACGTTTCGGGCCTAGACCCTTCATCAGAAAAGGGGGAGGGGAAGGGGGTTTTGAAATAAATAGGGAGAGAGTGGGAGGCGGATAGAAGAGGGATAG
>NC_063335.1:35769864-35803445 GCF_021869965.1 Rhincodon typus
GACCTGTTTGTTTCCTCTCCACCTATCCTCTCCTCTATCCCTCTTCTATCCGCCTCCCACTCTCTCCCTATTTATTTCAAAACCCCCTTCCCCTCCCCCTTTTCTGATGAAGGGTCTAGGCCCGAAACGTCAGCCTCTCTGCTCCTATGATGCTGCTTGGCCTGCTGTGTTCATCCAGCCCTGCACCTTGTTGTCTCCACCTACATGTTGATTGCTTTTGGCTTGCAGAGCAAATATTGGCTTTTTGTTCTTCCCATATAGTTCCATAATACTACTTCACTCCGTCTCTGCAAAACCTCTATCTTTTGGTTCTTCTACTGAGTTCTTTTATTCATTATCCTCCTTTATATTGTTTTATTACTGGGAGGAAACCTTTAGCTATAACTCCCTCTCTAAATCCTTTCATGTTAACGCTTAACCCTGAGTGTAAACAAAAACTTCTGAAAACTCGTCTTCAATCAACTTCCAGTCTCTTTTCCAAATTCCCTCACCATGACTAAGAAGCTTATTTAGTCCTTTATCGTAAAATGAAATTTTTCAAAAAACACCCTATTGTGATAGTCACTGTATTAAAGGTGTTATACACCTATAATTTGTTGCCACCTTAAATAAAGTAATGGTCTACACTGCAGAATGGTAATCAAAATCAACAAACAGTTACACCAAATCTGTTTGCTGTTTCTCATCTAGGTGATTGACTGGGTTTTGGAAAAAACTGATGTGAAGTGAAATTCCAGAAATGGGAAATCCTGCTGAAAGCTTCCTTAATCTGCTGGGATTTAATTGACAAGCTCTTCACGTGAATGCAGCATGAAGTAGCCAAAAATAAAAATGTGTTTAATTGTGTTACATAGCAACTTCAATGATTTTGTTCTTATTCTGAATGGTGAGGTACTTGGAGACTAGTAGAATAATTGAGATTATGCATTTTATTTTTGTATTGAAACTATGTGCATTTCATTCCTAAGACATTTATAATCCAGTTAAAGCTTTGAATCTTAAGTTTTTACTGTTTTTCAATTTTAAAATTAAAACGTGCTGGTTTTTATCTGATCGATTTTTAACCAAGTGTTTTGTGACCAAACAAAAATCCGCCCTATCAGTTCCTGCAGCTATGCCATCTGCATTAAAATCTAGTTTGTTAAGTTGTGTAAAATGACTTTGAAATATTATAAACTTGCAGAAACAAAGAAATACATTTGTTTCACAACAGCAAGCACCCAAATATTAAGTAGTGAATTAACTTAAAATATAGGGCATCTTCTCTGTTCCCTTTTAAATATTGAATTTGCCTTGCTTTGGTATGAAAGTCATAACCGTGGAACAAAAATCCATTCTTTTGATTCTTTACAAAGAATTATAATGTGATCCTGCCTTACTACATCTTATAAAATGGCCTGAGAATATTGTCAGAGTCAAAGAATCAGTGAAGAAACTGATCCTGTGTCCCTTATTATAGCTTTCAGGATAGAAAACGTTCTCTTATGGTTTTCCAAACTAAATGCTGCAGCTTAACATAGGAACCTATACATTTATTTGTACAAAAATTCTGTAGTGTTTATTCTAATGCCGTTTTTATTCTACTCTTTCCCATCATCTTCACTAACTTAAGCATTTTGAAATCTAAATTATTGAGACCCTTTTGAAAAGTGAAAGATGATAACTGCACTATATCAAAACTGATGATTATTGTTTTAAAATATGAAGACACGATTAAAGAAGTAAGGGGGAAAGCAATCTGAGGAACAACCAGAGCATCATCTTCAAGTAGAGAATTCTACAGGCTGTTCTCAATGAACCTCTCTCATTTGGCCTAATACTTAAACCTTGGGAACAGTTGTATTTGTAATGTTAAAGCAGTAATAATATAAAGACCATATCAAACCTTTAGGAACAATCTCATGCAATTTACTCAATAGCCATCACTGAGCTGAACCCATCACATATTGTAGGTGTCTGGACTGAGCCTTTTGAACTTGATCTAAGTTACTCCAAGTTACCTTGCACTTGACTAGATGTGACATTATGTGAACTCAATTGTCGTTATTGGGAAAATAGCTCTGATTTACCCAGATCATTTACTGATTCAGCTTTTGATCTGTGGAGGGCAACTAGTCAAAAATTAGAAACAACTGGTCAAAAGAACATGTATTTCCAAAATGGTGATTTTTGTTTGTTTGATTATGCTGTAAGGTTGTGCACATTTTCTGAAAACTGTTTTAAATCTAGTTACTCAAATTGAACTTGTACGCAAATTAGCTTCCTTTTGTGGGTAACACTTCTGGAAAGAAGCAAATGAACACACAGAAATAAAGTTTATGATCGTCTTTTATTCAGTATTCATTTATATACAATCAATTATCAAGCATATTCTTAAAACTAAAGGGAAAAGCCTCATTTTGTTTATTAAGTAAAAAGTACAGAAAATGAGCAGGACACTTTTTTGTGGTAAATAACACATCAGTTCAAAAAATTCAAATTGCATTTTACATATTAACTGTCTCTCAATTATATTACTGAGAGCTGTGGATGTACAAAATGAGTTTGCAAAGCTGGATCCTTCAGAAAACTTGTAACTTTTTCTTGCTTTTGCTGAATTGCTGAACCTACCAATAAAATTAAAGTTGAGAATTCAGTCCCCATTCTCTGCATAAAGTTATAATATTTAATTAGTGGGCTTTTATTCAGTTTGAGATGTATCTTTGCTGACGTTAGCATATGGTGAGTATTAGTCTTTGCAAAGACCAAGTTCATTTTAATGCTTCATTAGATTGAGTAGGTATCATATTTAAAATCAAAATAATATCATAGCCCATATGCATTTGTCACAGTACTTACTATGTAAATGAGAACTGAAGGCACATTAAAGTATCAGCTGTGGATTAATTGTTCAAATTTTTTCACAGTTATTCAGTATATCAGCAAAATACTCATCGGCAAATAGAAGCTCAGACTTGTAGAACTGCTGAGAAACTAGTAATTTAGTTGTTTTCACTTCAAGAGAAAAATACATTTTTAATTAAGTTCTTGGGAACTTCATATCAATCTGATGCGTAGTTGAAATGCTACAAAAAAGCTATCTGATAAATGATCAGTAAATTAATTCCAAATCTCTCCCTAGTGCTATATCTCCTGAAATCTTTGGCATTAACCTCCTTTATTGTAAGTTTTTGTGTTTAACTCAACATTTGCACTTTGATTACAGAAGATGTGCTAGATATGATTTCGCCTTAACCTAAAGTAACACAACAGTTTACACCTAGCTGCTTTCACATTGCCCTCTGTAGGATGCTGATGTGTGGAATCTGTATAGTCCATCACTTCAAGTGAACATGATGGATTTTATAAATTCAGCAGCCAGGAAGGTCATGATTAACTGGCCTGCTCATTTTGTGAATCTGGCAAATATCTGTTAATATCAATTGGATAATCTGTGTATTGAACCAAGTTTCCTTTCCAGTACACTGAAAATGGTTTTATGTACAGTTCATTGTATTGTGAAAATCAGCCAGGAAAGTAGAGAGAGGGAATTCATACACTGAACAGGGATTAGAACAATTAGGGAAGTATCTAAAAGGTAAATTATTAACAGCATCAGGTTTTTAAGAGACATTTATTTGAGCAGGCTTATGACAGTTGACTGTTACAGAGCCCTGGCAAAGGGAAAAGAGAGGGAATATATTTAAATTTAAAAAAGTGTTGCAGAAATTAAGCCTTGAGGGCAACTAAATTTATGCACCCACAAACGACCATCTTCAGTTTTGGTCTTTTCCTATTCTGTTTATTCTCAGACTAGCTGCATTTCAATTGGCTGCTCTTGTGAGTATTATCCAATGAAACAACTTTAATTCTTTATTTGTTCATAGACCCCCGAAGTCATTGTAGTCTTTGTCATGCAAGTACACCCATTGTGCTGTTAGGAAGGGAATTTCAGGATTTTGACACTGACACTGAAGGAATAGCAATATAATTCCAAGTCAGGATGGTAAGAGACTTTCATAGAATCATAGAAATGGAGGGGAACTTTGTGGGTCATGCTTGTCCCATGCATCTGCTGCCCTAATTTCAAAATTTAAATTACACAAGACTTTCTCCACTTTTAAGTAATTAATGAAGTCTGATGAAGTTGAATAGATCGAAATATGAGCACTCAGTGAGCGCTTGCCAGATATTTGCCTCTTTGATAACCTAAAATGTAAGCAATTTTTTTATTTGTTGAAATACTTGGAATTAAATAATTTTACTTCTGATTCCTTCTGTCTATCTCCATGTTCAACGCAGCTCCACCCATGTGCCTAAATCCACTAGCTCGTTAAACAATACTAATTGTACTGCTGTTAATGCTTTATATTTGTTACACTGGACATTATTATAGGCTATGTTAAGTGAGATTACTAGTTTGCAAGATTAGGGAGCAGGACGCCTGATGATTTTAGTAGAGACTGCCTAGTTGTCCTTTCACTTGGAATCCTTACAGATGGCAGGAAGAGACGTTCATCCCATCAGTGGGGTGAAATACCGGAAATTAAAGGACACTTTGGTATTTTGCATCAACCATCTCCCTCACTTATTCGTCTTCAATTATAGCGCATTAAAGGAAATGTGCTCCATAAACAAAATAACGTATATATTTTTGATCATAATTAAAGCAATGTTAAAGGATGGATTTATTTTAAGATTTTTTCTTTAATTATTGTTCTTGTCTTGTTTCACCTGCCCATCTTACTTTCCGCACCAGATTTGTTTTAAGTTTATAACTCCACAGCTCAATGTTTGTCAATGTAACAAAGATGGAGAAGCTAAACAGCTTAAAGTTCCAGCAAGCCCCAGAAAAAAACTGACAACTGAAAATATTGTACAGCTGGAAACAGCCCAAAGACCATTGCTTCAAAGTAAATGAGTAAAGTTGAATTAATCTTTGCTATCAGACTTTATGGATCTGAAAGGTTTTGGGGTCAGATTCTGTACCTGTTAGCTTTTCTGTAGGTTAAGGAACAGTAAGCCATTCAGCCCCATTTTGCTGTCATTTAGTGCTGTAATTGTTGATCTGTGTTTTAACTCATTTTATCTGCATTAGTTCTGCAACCTTTTATTACCCTTATTTTACAAAAAAGTCTATCAATCTCCATTTTGGAAATTTAATTGATACCTGCACCAGGGAGGGTTCTAAATTTCCACAATCTTTTGTATGAAGAAGTCCTTCCTGACATCATCTTTCAATGGCCTGGCTCAAGGTACTGCCTCCCTGTACAAGACTCTTACATCAAAGGAGTAGTTCCTCTCCAATAACTCCATTAATCATCTTGTATGTCTCAATTAGATCAGTCCTTTATCTTCATGGAAAATAGAAATCTGGACAATGCAACTTGTATAATTAATTATTTAGGTCCCAGTATTGTCCTGAATAATCTGTTCTGCATCCCTTCCAAGGCCACATGACCACCTCAGAAGTAGTGTCCAGAACTGCGCGCACTACTCGAGCTCTGCAGAATAGCAAAATTTCCATCCCTTTATCTTGAGAAGATTGGAATTTAAAGGCCATCACTCATCAAATAGAATGATCAGATGTCTATGGTGTAAAAGGAATCCATTTAACCTGTTGAATGTGTATTCAATTCATCTAATCTCTCTTCTTTGTCCTTTCCCTGTAACCCTGACATTTTTTTTCTCATCAGCTGCAAATCCAATTTCCTTTTGAGGCCACTGTTGAACCTGCGTCCACCATTCTGGGTATTGCATTCCAGATTCTAACCATTTGTTGCAGGAGCATTTTTCTCCTTGCCTTTTGTTCTTTTGATCACCTTGAATCTCTCCTTGGTTCTTGATCTTGCCAAGGGGAAGAATTTCTCTCTCTCTTCTGTGTGTTTGAAATCCCTCATGATTTTGAGCATCTGTCAAATCTTCTAACTTTTAAGGAGCACAACCTCTACTTCTTCAAGCTAGCCTTAGAGCTGAAGTGCCTCATCACTGGCATCATTTTCATAAATCTCTTCTGCACCCTCTCTAAAGCTTTCACATCCTTCCCAAGATGAAGAAATATCTTTAGCCAGAGTGAGAATGCAAACTCTACAATATGAAGTGACTACGGCAAATGGCATAGATGCCATTAAGGGGAAACTAGATACAAATTCCATTTCTGTGAGGCAACCATAGATGTAAGTGTTGCACCAATTTCACTTCACTAGCTGGACCTAAAAAGTACAAAAAAACACTTATCAATAGCGTCATTATGCCACAGAAATAGATCATTCTGCTTATTGAGTCCATGCTGGCTCTATAGAGCAATTCAGTCAGGTTAGTTCCTCCAGCACTATCTCGGATGCCTTGCAAGTTTCATTCACTCAAGTGACCATCCAATTTCCTTTTGAAATCATTATCTCAGCTTCCACCATGGATTTGATTGATGATCTTGTCATTTGAACTCACTCAAGCTGATAGGTCCTATTATGGTTGTCTGGTAGATTTAAAACAAAAATTCCAGGAATTTGTAAACATGGAAACACCATGTACACTGGTACCCACTCAATGGGAATTGTTGACAAGTTCATCATTCATTTTCTCTAGATGGCAATTATTCTGTCCTCGAAATCTAATGTTACTTTAATGATGAATGTATACTTGCATCCACTGGTATTTTGTCTGCATTTTTTTTTCTGTTCCCCATTTACCTTCTCTTCCTTTCCCTGAACCCTCACCCCATCTTGTATTGTCTCCTTAATCTATGATATTGCCAACGCTGTTCTAGCAGGTTTTAGGTACCTGATCCCTCTTCACAATATTTGGAATCTCAATCAATCAGTTGTCTTTGTTGCAGAAATTTTTTTTTTCCTTGTATTACTGCAAACTTTCACCCCAGGAGGGTACCTTTAAACAGACCAGCTCAGATCCTAAAAAGTGTTGCCAGACTGCATTTCAAAAAAAAAATCAAACAGCAATTAGGATTTAGGAAGAATGCTAACTTCATTGCCTTACTGGTATTTAGTGTCCTTTCCCTTTAAATAGATGACCACCTCATGTTTATTTTAACTAAATCAGCATTACAAATATTGAACAATTTGCACTGACCATGAAGTTTGAATTTTGAATCATCAGATGAAAAACTAAATGAAATTCGCATTTGTGTGCTTGTCCCTCTTTTTTTTAAATTAAACATTTGCTTTTGAATAGAGTCATGAGTTTTCTTTCATTCAAGGCAACTTGTCAGCAGTGTTAACCTTTTGCAATTGTCTACACAGTGGGGCAATACTACAGGCATTACAGCCTAATATTTATATCTCTAAATTAATTGACATGGATAATGAACTAGTTGCTGAGTGTTTTAATTTATATTATTTAAATTACAACATGGTTGTAACTTTACAAAGCTGATCTAGGTTTACAAAAGCCTTGTGAAGATTGAGAAAAATGGAAATAATTTGAAGTACACAGTTGTGAGTAGTCAAAAGTGAAAAGGCATGTTAATAGTCTGTGAATTATTAAATATAGCTTAGTGCAGTGATAATGTTACAGTATTTTGCAAAATAGTGCCTTTTCAGTACTGGTATTATTGTTTGTTTTACTACATATGAAGTCCCACCTTTAAGATCTTGCACATATACAAGGTTCTAACGTTTTAATTTGTCTAAAAATTATTTAAATTGTTGAAATCTTAATAGAATCTAATCCTCAATTTAGGATCACATTTCCATACCAAGTTGCACATAAATGGATGAATAGTTTCCAGCTCTCTCAATACTTTAAAGTCCACTCTTTTTTAGTTAAGATAATATTATTAACAGAATTGTACAACTGCATTGCCCAATGAACTGAGTGCTAACAGTAATTAAAAGCAATGGTTTCTTAATATGAAAATAATGCTTGTGCATGCATTTAGTTTTTTTTAAATGTAGCTTAATTGCAAGGAAAGGAGCAGGAGTTGTACTGTCAACAGTCTTCCTTCAGGACATTTTATTTCTTTTAGATTTATTTTGATGCACTTTCAAGTGAGGTTATGATCTAAAACGTTGTATTTATAATACTCAAGGCCCCTTTGGAGGGAAAATCTGAGGTTATGCACTTTGGTGGGAAGAATAGAGATGCAGACTACTTCCTAAATAGGGAAAAGCTTTGGAAATCTGAAGCACAAAGGGACTTGGGAGTCCTTGTTCAGGATTCTTTTAAGGTTAAAATGCAGGTTCTTCTGGCAGTTAGGAAAGCAAATGAGAATGTTAGCCTTCATTTCGAAAGGGTTAGAATACAAGAGATACATAGAGATGTACTGCTGAGGCTGTATAAGGCTCTGGTCAGACCATATTTGGGATATTGTGAGCAGTTCTGGGACCTGTATCCAAGGAAGACTGTGCTGGAGTTGGAGTACAGGTTTACAAGAATGAACCCTGGCTTGTCTGTACTCAATAGAGTTTAGAAGGATGGAGTGGGGTACTCATTGAAACTTACAGAATACTGATAGGCCTGGATAGAGTGGACACGGAGATGTTTCATCTAGTAGGAGAGACTAGAACCGAAGGCCCGGCCTCAGAGTGAAGGGATGACGCTTCCGATATGAGGAGGAATTTCTTCAGCCAGAGGGTGGTGAAACTATGGAAGTCATTGCTGCAGAAGGCTGTGGAGGCCATGTCATTGAGCGCATTTAACGACAGAGATTGATAAGTTCTTGATTGGTAAAAGGATCGAGGATAGAAGGCAAGAGAATGGGGTTGAGAAACATATCAGCCATGATCGAATGGTGAAGCAGACTCTGAGCCGAACGGCCTAATTCTGCTCCTGTACCTTAAATGTAGAAGAGATCTACTGCAAAGATAAAGAGTCTATAGTGGTCAAAAATAACCACCTAACTATTCTAATCCCATTTTCCAGCACTTGGCAAATAGCCTTGTAAAGAGAGCGACACACAGTTAATGTTTCAAACGTTCTTCTGAACTGAAAGGTATTGGAAAATTGTTTCTTTTTAGTGAACTTTTGACCGAGGCGAGGGAGGAACAAGGGGGCAGATAGAGAGGTACAGTGCAAAAGAGGAAAAGAAATGTAAAGTGGGTGTGAATTAAGATGTGAGCATCACCTTTCCTCTTTCACCACCGTATAAAAACCCCTTTGTCTTTTACACTGGGCCTCTCCACCATTTGCCCCTTTGCTCCTCCTTCACCTATGTTAAAAGTATATATTTTTTAAAAATTTCCAACACCTTTCAGTTCTGGAGGAGGAAATCTGGACGCAAAACTTCATATCTGCTTTCTCTCTACGAATGCTGCCAGTTTTTCCAGCATCCACAGAATTTTGCTTTTATTTTAAGGAAAAACTTAATCATTTGACAAATTTTTGTTCACCTGTCACTGTGTCCTTTTGAGCCTAGTGTCTAATTTTATTTCCTGAGACTTATGAAGCACATCAAACGTTTTGTTGTTTTAAAAGTATACTGTGAATACAATGTTTACTGTTTTTTCTCCATGCATTGCATGGTTAAAATAGACTGGATGGCCTTCTCTATGTTCACCTTGTGACTTTGAGCTATTTAAGGAAACTGCATTCATAACAGTCCTGTGTGATACTCCGTGCATCCATATTAGAAGAGGTAAATGCATTTCAGTGAAAAGAATATAGCGCTACAATGGCAATATGCTTTAATTAAACATTAAAACATCTCAATAATATACATTATTTTAGATAACCCAGCTTTAAGATCCCATCTATAAATTTCATGTTAAGTTGCTGTACAATAATAGGCAGTTATTAACAATTTAAATTATATTTAATAACAATTCAACACATTGAACTGTATTATATTTTGCACCTTCTCCGTTAAATAACCCATGGTTTAACTGGTACTTTTTATAATTTGTATAGTTTGAAGGAAGTTAGATTTCAGTCCAACTACAAACAATGCCGATCCTACTATTCAACACATGATAGTTGTCGGGTATTTCTTTTCTTCTGTTACTAGAAGGCTTAATGTGAAACGGTTAATTTATGTTGCCTACAGGCTTCTGTGCTTGCAATTTTGCATATTGTTGTCAAGAGGCAATTTTAGAAATATATTCTACCTGTGATAGTTGAAACTAACTCTAGTTCAAACAGTAGTAACCTAGAGAATTCATACATCTGAATGAGTGTTTAAGTCCAGGTCTGCATTTAGAACTTGTTTAATGTGAAATGGCTTTCCAATAACCTTACTATAAAACTAAATAATTAGTTGATCTGTTGAAGGCGATGATGGCCCCACTTGTATACAAAAAAACCTACATTTTCAATTTCACTGCAAAATCAGATCAGTTGGAATTGTTCATTTTTGAGTGCAAAAACTGTTGGGGGCAAAGAGATTACACACTGCCAAATCCACTACTTGGCTTCATCGCTCACTCCTTGGGAAAAATAAAGTAGCCAAACTTTGTACGTTAAATAGTACAAAAAATGTTTGGTATAAACGTTAAGTAAATGGACAGGATTTTTCTAAAACTAGCTTCAAACAAATCATTATGAGCATTGACACACATGATTTCAAACTAGGAAAGAGATGTTGCAGAGACTATCGCTACAAATAAAGATAGAGGCAAAGTACCACCTTTCCACCTTCTGTTACCTAACTGTACGCTCATTTTTCTGATGAAGGGTCTAGGCCCGAAACGTCAGCCTTTCTGCTCCTATGATGCTGCTTAGCCTGCTACGTTCATCCAGCTCTGCACCTTGTTGTCTCGGATTCTCCAGCATCTGCAGTTCCTACCATCTCTGCTCCCATTTCTTTCCCTCCTACATAAATGCATGCATTTTCTTTCCATCATAAATGTAGCAAATTGGACACACCAATCAGCGCAAGGTATCCTTTATAACTAAAGGGAAACATTCTGAATCATCGTTAGTTGTTCCAAAACCTGTAAGTTCAAATGGATCACTTTACAAATAAGGGTTTTTTTTTAAAAGGAAAGAAAAGCTGTTCCTGACCAGCTGTGATTGGTAAATGTCAATGGAAAGGAAAATTGAACGTGGAGGTCTACAATGGACAGGAACCCCATTTTAGTGGGAACAGCTAAAAGTGACGATTCACCAGCCACCCCATCCCTGCCAAACTCTAGGCCCAGTTTAATTTTTATTTCATTAACCAGTCATTCTGCCAGGATGATCTTAACAACACAATAATTTGGAATATTTTCAGACTAACGAAAAGAAAGTCTTGTGTTCACTAACATTACTTTCACAGCCTCAATCTCACAATGATTTCAATCAGGAGTGCACATATGAATTAACAGTAGAGCTATGACACAGGCAATGGAACAGCTGATTTGTGCATATAAAGCACCCACAATCACCAATGCAATAATGACAAATTTTTTTGTGATGTTGGCTGAAAGTTAACTTTTTTACAAATAAAAAGTCAACATTTAACAGTTCTAAATGAGTTTCACGTGAAATAAGCGCTTTGACACAAATCAAGATTCATCTAACAAGACAATATTAAAACTTTACAGTTTGGGCAAAATCAGCAAAATTGTAACATTTAGTTCAACTGTTTGCCTTTTGAGTTTAAAACAATAAAGAAGCTTCATGTTTTTTTCAAAAAAAAGTATGAATTAAACTTTGTCTCAATTTTACATTTATAATAACTAATAATCGCTTGTCCAGACTTTGAATTATGTGTAAAATTCAGATTGTTTTTTTAATTATACAATGAACAAAACAGAATTAAGAGTATAGCTGTAAACTGCTTTTTAAAAAAAAATTAAATTTGTGGAGAAGATATTAATATTTTCTCTACTGCCAATGATTGTAAAAATTTAGACCTCTCATAGCATCATCGAAAACAAAGTTTCTCGTTATAACATCCGTGAGATGTCTTTTAAGTTTGCTTCAGATTATTACAACTTTCTCTATTCCATTAAATAAACTATTTGTCGGATTTTATTAAAGATTAAATATTTCCCTCTTTACACAGATGCTCCCACTTCCCCCTCAGGCTGATTTGCAACAGTTATGTAAGACCTTTCCAAGGAGAGTTACTTCACTCTGCAAGTGTTTCCATTTCAGGCTAGCAAGCCAAGTCGCGCAATCTTTGCTGAAAGGAACGAATGAATGACAAAAACGATAGGTTTCGGGCATGAGTGAAGATCCAACTGCTAGACAAGAAGAACAAAATAACAAACTTGAGTTTTTAAAAGGCGAACTTACATAACAGTAAAAGTATTTTATTAAAGTCAAAGGGCAAGTCACTTGTATTTTGAAAATGAAACTTTTTAAACTGTTTATATCAATAGTTTATCTTTTCCACAATACTGAATGCAAACTGGGTGACTGCTGAACATCTGTGTTCAGTTCTGAACTCTGACGAAGAGTCATCTAGATTCAACGTTAGTTTGCTCTCAGTCCATGGATGCTGTCTGACCTGCTGTGATTTCCAGCACCTTTTTGTTTTCAGCACTTAACTCTTTCTTTCTCCACAGATGGTGCAAGACTTGTTAAGAGTCCAATAAAAACAAACTAACAGAAACAATGTCTTTACTAGTCCAGTGGAAGCATGATTCTTTAACATCTCAACAAAATGTGACAATAATGTAAAACTATGCCCCTGACCAAAGCAGTATTGGTGAGTAAGACTCAACAAAATTTGATGTTTGAAAAATATCTTATGCTGATGCCAAATAACCATGCAATAGAATATAAATGGCTAACTTCATATTCGTACTGTTGCTATCAGTGAAAGCATACATAATATGAGCTGGTGCTTACATCAACAACTTAAAATACCTCATGGTCCCTCGTGGGAGCTTTCTCAAATGAAATCTGATACTGAGTTTCATATAGGGATATCAAAGATAGGCAACCGAAAGCTTGGTCAAAGACTTAGGTTTTAAGGAGTGGCGAGGGGCCGGAGAAGAGAGAGAGGGAGAGAGACAAAGAGATATAGAGAAAAGTTCTAAAGTTTAGAGTCCAGGCAGGTGAGGATATAATTGCCAATGGTGGAATAAAAGAAACCAGTTCCATGTACAAGGCCAGATTTGGAAGCACGTCTAATTCTCAAATTTGAAGGGCTGGGAGAGTTAGTGATGGAGAGTATCGAGGCTATGGAGGGATTTGAAAACAAAAAGAATTTTAAAATTGAGACATTGCTGGACAGGGAGCTAATATAGGTCCACAGGCACAAGGGTGAACAGACTTGGTGTAAGTTAGGCAGCAAGGCTTTGAATGAATTGAAGTTTACAGAGAATGGAAGGTGAGAATCTGGCCAAGAGGAACCAACAAATTGAGGTGTTTTGTGTATTATAACTTTGTATTCTGCAGTATGTTTTGAATTTATTTTCTAGTTCTACTTCACTTCCTCCAGCATGCCCAGTTACAGATTAGCCATTACCAGATATAGCCAAAACTTGAGTGAAGATGGTGGTGGTAATTAGTCTCTTAACCAAGATGTTTATTCAACTTTAAAAATCAATATGGAGCTCCTAACTGTATGTATTGTAAGCTTTCAGTCTGAAGATTGTAATATATCATCCTCTACCATATTAACTCGATGGCCTTTTGTGTAGGTTTCCTGTGGTAAGAAGTGTCTTAGTTTCGGTTAAACTTCTCTCATTTATTGTGGCCTATAATTCATGTAGAAGTAGAGGTGCATATTATTGAATCTGAGAAAAACAAGGAACATCCTGAGAATTCTATTAAAATTTAAGGGTGGTTATGTCATGTAATGAAGCACCTTAGAGTATTGTCTAGCGTTTTTGATATTCACCACATATATCTAATCCAGGTGGGAATAGTGTGGCTGCAGTGAGAGAAAGCCTGGATCTTTTCAGTTAGTCATTCTGCAGTGCTTCAACTTCATTATTAATTATCAATTGACAGACAAATAAGGATACTTACAATTTCCCCATCTCTTCCGCCAAAGTCTAGAAAGAGCATTCTCACCCCATCATCAGAGGAGTTTCTCAATTTCTCGAAGGGATATTGCCAAATCAGCTTTGGCATACTTCCTTCTTGTCCATCTTTCAAGATAGAAAATCCGTTTGTATAATGAACGGTCAGAAGACACTGCTGGGTCCTGTATGTACACGCTACAAATAACAAGAATAACATAATCAATAGAACATTACATCTAGGAAAAGATCCTATGATAGTACACAATCTCATTGACTTGTATAGATGGTTCTTTGGAACATGAGTAATCATGGAATTGTGCCATCAGACAGAACAAGTCACCATCACCAACAACTTAGAGAAATGCCCCAAGGTGCTTAATACAATCTACAAGATGCACTTGTTGGAAATTAGGGTTCCCTTTAAAACTGAATTATTTTTAGTGTTCCATATTTAGTATTTCCTGTGTAGCATGCAACCTCATTTAGCTATGTTACAGTGATAACCAGTCTTCTAGAAATATATAATAAATCCCTAAATTGAAAACAAAAGATCACAAGAATCAAAACCAAAAGAACTGCGGATGCTGTAAATCAGAACCAAAAACAAAGTTGCTGGAAAAGCTCAGCAGGTCTGGCAGCACCTGTGGAGGAGAAAACAGAGTTAACGTTTCGGGTCCGGTGACCCTTCACAAGATCACAAGAATCACCGAAGTGATGATGTTCTATTGAATGGACATCAAAGATTTGTTGGGCTTTATCATCAATGCAGTATTTGGGAGAACAGGATGTTATGGTCCGAGAAGAAATGGCAAATAACCTTCAAATGAAAACAGGCAAAGAGTCATCTCGACATCATGAGTAACTGCCTGTAGTCATTGGCCAGAATGGTTCAGCCAGGTCATTGACACAACATAGATTGCTAAGCCCCCAGAATATCGTACATCTACAAGGGGAGTTTGGAAGAGAGAAGGAAAGTCCAGGGACAAGACCAGTAGTTCATGGGAAAAACAAAGACTACAAATTCCGACCACTCCAAACCAAAGTGTCCACCAACTCTGCTTCTCTGTTCTACAGAAATTTTTCCCAATTCCAAAGCCGTTAACACATATCTATACTGCTGCTTCTTAAACTCCATAAATAATCTGAAAATTGACTATATTAGATAACTGTGATCATGACCCTCCCCCAATCTAATACTGTAGTAACTCACCATGACTCCTCTTTCAGCACTTTACTAATTCACAATCTATACCACCTAGGAGGACAATAGCAGCAAATGCTTGGAAACACCTGTTAGTTGACCTCCAGGTCAAAATCCTGGAATTCCCTCCTTAACAGCATTGTGGATTTACCCACAGCCTATGGACTTCAGCACTCAAGAAGGAGCTCACAATTGCCAACTCCAGGGCACTTAATGAAGGGCAATAAATGCTGGCCTTGCCAATAATGCCAGCATTGCATCCCATTATTTAATAAAGAAAGTTTATTTTTTCCTAAATAGTTACCAAGCCAAGCAGAGGTGATTCACTGCATGGCCAGGAATGGATTTGGACAAGAGAGAGAGATTGAAAACCTGGATTAGTGTATGGAGGAAATTCTGGGGTCTATGCAACTGAGGGTGATGTGGGAAGTAAGGGATTAATAGTGTTCAGTGTGTTAAATTGGTTTTCTTCATTCTAGAGAGAAGCAAAGCATAGTTAAAGAAAGAAATAGAAAATGTGATCAAATAGGCAAGGACACTGTCTCCTGAAGGTGTAGTAACTGAAACTTGCAAGAGACTTCTTTGTTGAAGACTCTTCCCTGCATATACTTGAATAAACTTGAACATTCTTTACATCTCTGCCTCCAGAGTGTTCTTGAAATCCCCACAATGAAGGGGTAGCCACCTGTAGTGGGAATAAGGAAGTAAGGAAGTAGGAGACCAGAGAAGGAGGAGGAGAATCTGGAAATTGTTGCACAAGGATTGGTGAGCTTGTAGGGTTGAACATATGAACAAGGAGTGGAAGTAGGCCGGTCAACACCTTGGCCTGCTCAACATTTAATAAAAGCGTCTGATCTCTGTCTTTCAAATTCCACATTTTCATCTACCCCATTAACCTTTGATTCTGTTGTCTAACAAGAAACCGTTGACCTCTGCCTTAAGAATAATGACCTACCCTCACCACCCTTCTGTGGAATGGTTCCAAAGTCACACAACTGAGAGAAATAAATTTTCTCTAACTCTGTCTTACAAGATCAATCCTTAATTTGAAACAGTGCCCCCACATTTTGGACTCACCCAGAAAAGGAAATATCATTTCCACTTCCATCTTGTCAAGATTGCTCAGGATAATACGTACCTCAATGAAGTCACACTTCACTATTCGAAATACCAATGAAAACAAGATCACAGTGTCCTGCCTTTCCTCCTTAGACAACCCACTTATTCGAAGTGTATATCTAGTAAATCTCCTCTGAACTGCCTCCAATGCGTTTACATTCTGCTTAAATAAGGAGACCAGAACTGCACACAGTATTCGAGATGTGGCCTGATCAGTGCCTTGTACAAATGATGGCAGAGAGACAGAAAGAAAGACTTTGTGTGTCTGAGGTTGTTGACTTGCTCGCCGAGCTGCTTGTTTTTGCTCAGACGTTTCATCACCATGCTAGGTGACATCATCAGTGGAGCCTCCGATGAAACGATGTTATCCTACTCCGCTTGGAATTTATACTGTCCAGTACGTTATGGTGAGTACTGTCATTTCAGGTTTTGATCTGTATGGGTTTGTATATGGGGTCCAATTCGATATGTTTGCTGATTGAAGTATGGGTGGAGAACCAAGACAAACATAGACATGCACGGGAATTCCGAGAGGCATGGTTCTCCACCCATACTTCAATCAGCAAACATATCAAATTGGACTCCATATACAAACCCATACAGATCAAAACCTGAAATGACAGTACTCACCACAACGGACCGGACAGTATAAATTCCAAGCGGAGTAGAATAACATCGTTTCATCGGAGGCTCCACTGATGATGTCACCTAGCATGGTGATGAAACGTCTGAGCAAAAACAAGCAGCTCGGCGAGCAAGTCAACAACCCGAGCTACAGATCTTTGCCAAAACTTTAAACTTTGTGTGTCTCCCTAAGTAGCTGTTGAGGACGTCACACCCTTGGCTGTGATGCTGTTCCAATCAAATGGTCTTTTGAGCAAACCGCATCCCAACAGCGATATAATAAACATAGGAGGGGTGGGGGGACATAAAATTGGGAGAGTTCTTTGACCTCAATTTTAAAAATGCAGGTCTTAATAACGGTTTGCTAACTCTGACACTCATCCACAACAGAAATGCAAGGGAACATTCAATTATACATTCCTCACTTTGTACAATAGTTAACACCAGAGAACTAACTGACAGTTTTATTTTCCAGGAGCAATTGTCATACTTGTTAATCTACTAACAGTGAATGACAATTAAATATCACTGCATACTTCTGGAGCAATCTGTGTATGCTTTCTTTTCATACAACAAACCCCAACATGCTAAATTACAGATCAATTAAAGCACAGGGCAAAGATTCACAAAAACACTAAATGTGTCACTTAATCAAACTTGTCACTGCTACTCTATTTAGCTCATCCAGCATAGTTCATACTGAAATATCAAGTTGCTAATTCACTCCATCTTACTGAAAAGTAGTGAGGTGAACCAAATACTAGCCATTCAACCTTATCATCTTTACAAATAAAATTTAATGTTTATGAATATTAACTGTACCTGCATCTTATTTCCCACCTCATGTGAAGTAGTTCTAATTTTACTGCTTTATTCTTTTCACTAAAACTCTCTTCAGCTGACA
Organism: Rhincodon typus; assembly: GCF_021869965.1. NCBI lineage: Eukaryota > Metazoa > Chordata > Chondrichthyes > Orectolobiformes > Rhincodontidae > Rhincodon > Rhincodon typus. Next base: position 35,787,548 of record NC_063335.1, read on the forward strand.
TTATCAGCCCCTGCACTGGCCTAAGCTCTACATTCAAGCCATCACTAGTATCATTGTACATTCTTGACGGTTAGTTATAGAAGGTTTTGTTTAATATTGCATTATACTCCAGCTGCTGGCCCCCAACTTCATAGCTGTGCAGTGCAACAATGCAGCTCGGAGACTGAATCATACAACTGAAGATATCCCAAACTTTTTGTGTACCTACACAGTCCTATGCCTTGTGCGGTTAATGTTTAATCTTAGGACCAATCAGTCAGGATTGTGCTCCCTCTCAACATTAAGTTTCAGAAGGTCCTGGAAAGTTCAACATACGTAGAACAGCTTGGAAACAGGTCATTCAGCCCAATTGGTCTATACTGGATTTTGTGCACCACACAAGACTTATTTCACCCCTTTCATCTCACCTGATCAACAAGTCATAGAGTCATAGAGCTCTTTTTTTTTAATCTCCCTTGTGTTTATCTAGTGTCCTCTTCGCTGTATCTACTCCTTTTAGTACTGATTTCTCTGTAAAGAAGTTTCTGCTGCATTCCTGTTTGGATGTATTAATGTATTTATGGCTCCTAATTCTGCTATAGAGGTCTTGTGGCATAGCGAGTAGTGTCCCTGTCTCTGAGCCAGAATTCCATATTCAAGTCCCACATCAGGTACTTTATGGTTATGGAAGGTACTTAGTGTGGCCTAACAAGATGATTATCACTTGCAAACCTTTCCAATATGCCTGATGGTAAGAACCAGAGTGTGTCCTGGTTAGTCTTACCACAGATAGCAATGGCAAACCACTACAGTACTTGCTAACCATGACCATTGACCAATATAAATCAATAGGAGTGTGTTGCCAGGTGAAGAGAAATAGAGTGTTCAAATATTCTTCATTGGTGAAAACATCCTTTTTATATCTACACTATTAAACCTTTCCTTAATTTTAATTTTAAAGACTTCAGGTCCATCAGCTTTCTGTTTATTTATAGAGAAAAGAGCCACAACTTGTTCAGATTTTCCCTCATAACTATAACCCCTCAGTTCTGGTATTCTCCTATTTTGTACCTTTCTCAGAGCCTCAATAATGTCCTTTTTGTAAAATATAGCCTTCCATTGAACTGCAAGCAACCCACTGCATAGAATAATGTCTAACAGGGGTGAGACAAGCTGCTGGAAAAGCTTTCACGAATCCTACTGCTTTGATGTGACGGAGTGTAGTATTTGTTGGCCTGAAGCCCAAACATATTTGCATTGACAAGGATATGAATTTGCCTTGCAGTGGCGCATGTTTTTCAGTGTTGACTGCAGACTAATTTAATTGATCTTCAGTTGTTACTGCGGCACCTGAATGGGATCCTTTTATTGGTTAACAATAAATTTGTCCATTTTCTCAGGTTGATTAAATGAGTTAATTTAGCTTTTTTAGCTGTTTCAGAAAAGCTCTTGGGAGAATCATTGGGATAATCCTTCTCCCTCTTTATTAATAGAGTTTCATTTTTTTAAATGGGTGGATTTTGTAATCATTAATGCAAGAGATATTTGTGCTTAAGAAAGAGTTCTGTTTTAATCTTTTTGCACCTGGTATCTCCCTTTCCCAGATTTTGCAGTTCAAGTATCTCCCTGATCTTTTCCAGCCGTTAAGCTTAACCCCTAGTCTCGGATCATGCTCTACTGAACCATTTTATATATTCACAACACCAACATTGTCTAGCCTTGTGGCCGCTCTCTGAGTCAGATTGTTAGACTAGAGTCATACTTAATAATTTATCACAGAATCAGAGAAATGTTATTGCACAGGTGGAGCTCATTCAGCCTGGGTAGTCTGCACCTGCTCTCTGAAAGAACTTTATGCTCTGTGTCATCATGGGCAGTTTGTCTTTCTATAAACTTATGGTGTTCCTTATTAATTACAAAAGGGGTTATCACATTCCCCTCATCACGGCCAGACCACTGAGTTGTGGCAAACATAAACTTGCAGCATAGAAGCAGGGGTCATTGGCCCAACTGGTCGTCCATGTTGATGTTTATACCTCCTCTCACCCATTTCCACCTCGCTCGACCAGCTTATAGTTTGGTCATGTGTTTATCCAGCTTTCCTTTAATTGTATCTGCGCTATTTGCCTCAACCCTGTTGTAGTGAGTTTCACATTCTCTGGTCAGAAATCACATGTCACCAGGTTATAGTCCAAACACAAGCTTTCGGAGCCTCAGTTACTGACACCTGAAGAAGGACTGAGGCTCTGAAAGCTTGTGTTTTCAAATAAACCTGTTGGACTACAACCTGTTGTCGTGTGATTTCTGACCTTGTCCACCCCAGTCCAACACCAGCACTTCCATATCATCGCTATTACCTGGGTATAGAATCACATCTATTTTCCATTAAGCACAACAGTAATGGGTCAAGGTCTCAGGCAGACATGCACCAGACAAAGACCAGGAAATCAGGAGCTCTACTGCCATGTAGTAAATGTTTATTTTCTTTCCTGCATCATTGTGAATTTGAATGTGCAATTTTCACCCCATTATAAGGTAGTTTGAGAAAGAGCGAAAATTGGTGCATTGCCCATATTGGGCTGCTGTAAAGGGGATCTCTTTAACCTTTATCAACATCTGTGGGAGTCCCTTCAGAAATGGGGTACAGAAAGGAAGCTAATTGATCAAAAAGTACAATTCCTCCATTCCATTGTTAATTTCCTTTGTGCCTGACCTAGGAAAGTCATAAAAGATTATTTTCTAAAAGTAAACATGTTGAGAACTTCAGTACAGATGTCACACATCAGAAAGTTTCTTCCCACCATAACAACATGACAGATACTCACTGGTTGTGACTTCCTTAGTTAGCTCGGCTGCGTTGTGGCAGCCTTGTACAATTTGCCTGGTCCAGTTGGACAGACTGGAGTTGGTCTCGACACGGAAGAGGTGAGTCTCGATGCCTTGGCGTGTTCCAGTGCGAGTGGCAAAAGACAGTTCCACACCTGGTTGTGGTGAATCCCTGCCCACACCAGAATGAACCAATCTACAAAACAGAACACACACACACACACACACACACACACACATTCGGTAAACTCAAAATAGAGAAAAAATTCTTGAAATAATCGAAGTCCACAAGTGTGTTCACAGAAAATCTTTCAAATGATTGGGAACACAAACAGGCATTCTGGCCTTTCAACTTGTTCTTCTGAGCCAGATGAGAGAGGTCACAGGTTTGGCAGGTTTTGTTTTAAATGTGTGCACTAGATCTGGCAGTCACTTACTGGACCAATATTTATTACCCATCCTAACTGCCCTCAAGGTGGTAACAGTGAGCTGCCTACGTGAACTCCTGCAGGGGTATAGGTAGACCCGCAGTTCTGTTAGGCGGAGAGTTCAGGGCCTCCCTTCACATTCATGCTATATAAATACAAGGACAAGAACTTTGAAATGGAGGCAGCACCAGACCATGCGTCAATACAGTTCAGCAGAGTGGGTGCTGGGTGAAGGGGGTTTGTTGGGAGTTAGTGTATGCCAGTAGAGTGTTGATTGAGAACCAGTTTATGGAGAGTGAATGATTGGTGGCTGTCCAAGACAACATTCACGTTGGAATGCTGAACAGTGAAGGTAACAAAGAATAGATGAGGGTCTCAATTACAGATGGGCTTGAGAGAAGGGAGAAGATGGCAATGTTACTGAGTTTAGTACTACTACCTTAATCCGGAATCAGAATTCATTCAAGATTTCTGGGTGTTCTAATCAAGCTTCAGTGATCTGCTATGCAGATTATATGGATCCTTGTAAACGTTCTGAATAATAAACAATTGAATAGGAGCTGATTAATGAATCCAGCGAATGAGCTTACGAACTATTTTCACTGATCATCTTCACCATTGGAAATGAATGAATTACATTTTAACAGAATTTATATGAAATGCAAACAATGAGTCTATTATTTCCAGATATTTATCCAAACATTCTTTAGTTCAACATATTATAACTGGCAGTTGCGAAGTTCATGACATTCAAAGACTCAGGATTGGCTTTTTTAAAGTCTAGTTTATGAAAACACGAGAACCTCACAGAGTGGAGAAGTTAGTGGTTCATTCCCGATTGATCTCACTTGGCATATTCACATGACCATATCCAATAGCATCCCACATATTAATAAAATTCCAACATTTAAATGCACCAACCCAGCAATTATGTGACTCATCATTGGAGCTGTTAGTGTAACATGGAATGTTACCAAAGCCATGGTACAAAGACGTTAATTTCATAGTCAGTTAGATTCATGTTTAGAAGCTAAACTCACTTGCACTCACTGTCACTTTGACCCATTACGTATCTTATGGGAACAAGTGAATTTTTAAACCATTTCCATACCTCAGTTCTTGGCAATTTGTTTATGGTTCTAAAAAACAGAAGGGCAATGTCATAATAGCGCTGACAGTTGTTTACTTCCTAAGATCTCTCATTAATTTGCTCCCATTTCCCATCTTCTTCTACCTATCAGGAGGTTGAGCTGACAGTGTCTTGCCAGAACCCTCTCAAAGGCCATCTACTCATTGAGCTGTGTCTCAGTGCGTTGAAATCTCATCTCTGAGTCAGAAGATTATAGTTTCAAATCCTACTCCAGGCTTGAACACAAAAATCTAGAGGAGTCAGCTGCAATGTTGGGGTTGACTTTCAGACAAGACAGTAAACTAAGGAACAAAAACAAAGTTGCTGGAGAAGCTCAGCAGGTCTGGCAGCATCTGTGAAGGAACAAAACAGAGTTAACCAGTGACCTTTCCCAGAACTGAGGCCTATTTGTGATTTTGAGACTCCTTGGCAGGTGAATTCCCCCTGGTGTACTGGAGTTAATATTTCAGAGAGATTATCTGGCTATTGTGATATTGCTGTTTGTGGGATGTTGCTGTGCACAATTTGGTTGCTGTCTTTTCCATATATGAAATGTAATTGTTGGTCTGAAACACTTGATAAAATAATTTGGCACAACATCAGGTAGTGAAACATCCTATAAAAATGCTTCATTTTTGTTTCTAAATGTTGTATGAGCCTAGCCCAATTCTGTAAGTGTACACGTGTCTCCTGAATTTGCACTCTGATTTTTTCGATGGATTTCTCCCAAGGCTTTTGGTTCCCATTTCATCCTATTATTCCACAGACATGATTTCAAAAAATATGATCTTAAGGTTATTTTTAATAACTCAGGTTGTTTTTATTTTCTTGCTTCCTTGCCCATTTTTCCTGTGCCTATGCTGTGTTCTTGATTATTTCTCAGGTTTTGATTTACGGTCTCTGTTTCACTCATAGTTAAGTCGAACATCTCCTGTGCCACTTGATGAGAATCAAGCTTCCTTTCCTCCTGGTCCCTTGATCTATAAGCAACAGCACAGGGAACTACATAGAAATTACAGAACAGAAACAGGTCATTAGCACCAATGGGCCATGCCACTGCCACTCAAGCCTTCTTCTACCCCACTTCATCTCACCTCCTCTAGATATCCTTCTATTTATAGTCATAGAGTTGTACTGCACAGAAACAGACCCTTCGGTCCAACTTGTCCATGCCAACTAGATATTCTAAATTAATCTAGTCCCATTTGCCAGCAATTGGCCCTTATCCCTCTAAACCCTTCCAATTCATATACCCATCCAGATACATTTTAAATGTTGTAATTGTATCAACTTCCACCACTTCCTCTGGCAGTTCATTCCATACACACCACCCTCTGTGTGAAAAAGTTGCCCTTAGGCCCCTTTTAAATCATTCGCCTCTCACCTTAAACCTACCTCCTCTAGTTTTGGACTCCCTACACTGGGGGAAAGACCTCAACAACAATTACTCTATCCATGCCTCTCATGATTTTATAAACCTCTGTAAGATCAACCTTCAGCCTCCAACACACTAGGGAAAATAGCCCCAGCCTATTCAGTCTCTCCCTATAGTTCAAACCCTCCAACCCTGGCAACATCCTTGTAAATCTTTTCTGACATCTTTTAAGTTTAACATCTTTCCCGCAGCAGGGAGACAGGACTTGAACACAGTATTCCAAAAGTGGCCTGACCAATGTTTCTCTCACTTTTCCTCAAGTACTTGTGTTTCTTATCTTAAAATGCATCTTTATTGTTCACTTCAAGTATTCCTTTTGGTAGCAAGTCCCACAGTCGCAGACTCAGTTAAAGCATCTTTATCCAATTGGATTTAATTGTGGCTATCTGATGAAAATTAATCTTCAGATTCTTCTTAAAGCTCATCTGAAATTCTCCGGTTGCTTTTGTTTTTATTCTACAAGGAAAGTCTAAAGTGCTGAAACCCCTACCTTTGACTATACCCCACACAGAGTAGGCAAATTCAGAAGGAAGCTGAGGTTGGAGGTTGGGGTAGGGAAAGCCCATAGCAGTTTGAAATATTTACTCTGTAGTTTTACAGTCTGGACAAATAAGAACAGGACCTATAATTCCACTTAAGACACTTAAACCTGAGGTGAGCATTTAAAGCTCTGGGGTCTTCGTTTTGAATTGCATTGTTCAATAACCTTTTCTGTATCTAAGAATAAGGAGATGAAAATGCAACAAGTAACAAAGACGCAAACAAACTAAGATTGCTGCATACAGACTCCAGGTAAAGAAACCAGACATTCTTAAAGCTATTTCCTATGATTCAGAGGAAGGGGTTTTATGATACTAATAAGCTAGCGTCAGAACAACAATGCTAGATTGTGGAGATTGGGTTCGTGCTAGGGTCAAGGGAGAAAAATCACCTGGCAATGATCAACCTTCCATTCATTTATCTCAGGAAACATTTCAAAGCTTCACAAAAGGCCACTGCCATGGCACAGTGAACTGGACTTTCCACAAGGAGGCTAATAATTTATTCCTTCCTTAGTTCTGACCACCCCTCCCCCTTCATAATGATACAAATAAATAACTGGTCCTTTTCCAGCGGTAATTCCATCATTCCGTTATGGAATCCAGTGACTTGAAATCAAAGATTGTAAATAATTCACAGCATATTTGTTTTTTCCAAAAATAAATCCTCTCTGTCCCTTCTTGAAGCTATTGGGTTGATTATACTCAACTGCCCCTTTTCTTAGGCAATCCCTCTGGATCAATTCTGGGGCAGCACAGTGGCTCATGGCTAGCTATGCTGCTTCACCACGCCTGGAGACCCAGGTTCAATTCCAACCTCAGGTGACTGTCTATGTGGAGTTTGCTCATTCCCCCTGTATCTGCATGGGTTTCCTCTGGGTTCTCCGGTTTCCTTCTATAGTCAAAAGATGTGCAGATTAGGTGGATTGGTCATGCTAAATTGCCCATTGTGTTCAGTGATGTGCAGGCTAAGTGGGTTAGCCGTGGGAAATGCGGGCCTACAGGGATAGGGTGTAGGATCTGGGTGGGATGCTCTTCAGAGGGTTGTTGCGGATTTGATGGGCTGAATGGTCTCTTTCTGCACTGTAGGGATTCTATGATTCTATGAACAATGATTTAATTTGAGGGAATCTGAAGTGCAAAACAGATACCAGCATTAACTGCACTCCAAAGATTCCAAAAATGGGATGATTTGCAGGTTTGGGACAAGTATACACCGCCTGTAAAAGGAAGCAGCAGCAGTACTCCAGCCCTGGCATTAAGAAACAGGACTTGAACCCATAACCTTCAGAGGTCAGGGTGCTACCCCCACTGTGCTACCCCCACTGAGCCACAGCTCACACCCAGGGTTACAAATGCAGGGGTATTTCCATTCAGTCACAGAAAACTAGTCCAACAATGGATGTCTGCTTTTAGTTGCCAAAAGCTTGTTATGCCTTAAATTTATGAGTGGGTCTAGTGATGCATTGGTAGCGAATCTACCTCTGAGTCAGGAGACTCGGGTTCAAGTCTCACCTTGCTCTATAACTTGTCCAAACAGGTTGATTACGAAAACATTTTAAGCCTTAAATTTCTGATGTGGGCTGAACTATGTCTCATCATTTATGTACCTGACCACAAGATGGCACATCCACCTGCTTTAAATGTTAACCCATAAATGAATCAAGGCAGCTACTAGTGCACCAATTCGCAACAATGAGAAGCACCTTTAACATCATAAAAACACTTTTGCAGAGCTGTAATCTAAAGAAGAAAATCTCTCCAATCCAAAGGAGGGAGATTTTAGGACAACAACTTGATACTGAAAGGGGTTGAAGAAACAGTCTAAAGAAAGGAAAGTGAAGAAGTTTAGAGAGGAATTCCAGAGCCAGAGCCTAGGCAGCTACCAGAATAGACAGCAAGTGATGGTTTGAAGGGATGAAGGGCAAGAGGCCAGAATCGTAAGACTTAGAGGGGCGCTGCAGTGCCTAGAGAGGTGATGGTGTTAACGGGAGGTGTGGCCATGGAGAAATTTAAACAAGAGAATTGGAATTTTCAAATTTGACACTTTGGTATATCACCCTAGAGGTACATTGTAGCCGGGTTGTTCTGATAACTAACTGGAGACTATCTGAGTAATTCAGGACAAGGCAATCTCATTTCAGCACTAATTTACATTGATCAAATTGATGAGGCCGGGATAACATGCACAAGATGAATTCACTGGAGTTTTTCATATCAGTGATGAATTACAGGATACAATGTAAATTTCAAATTCACTTTGATCCAGGATTAAGTTCCCCCTCTATACCCTATACTCACTCCACACCTTCTCTACTGGGGATGCAAACGTTCAACAATTATCCAAATCTGCAGCCTTTATACCGAGAGAAATACAATACAAAGGACGAAGTAGTAATGTTTCAGATGTACAAAGCCTTCATTAGACCACACCTGGGGTACTGTAAGCATTTCTCAGTACAACATCTTAGGAAGAATTTGCAGGCCTTGGAAGGAGTACAGTATAAATTTACCAGAATGATGGACTTTAAATTTAAATTACAAAAAGAGGGATAGCACAAATGAAGGTTGTCGTCCCTGGAATTTAGAAGTTTAAGGAATAATTTGAATTGAGTTTTCAATGTTATGGAGAACTGATTATTTTGCCCTAATTGTTCATATCCACTAGTTAGGGAGTCTAGGATACACAAGCTAAAAATTAGAGCTAATCCTTACAGGAAACATTTCTTTAGACAAAGGGTGGTAGAAATTTGAAACTCCCTTTCACAATTCATGCTGGACCAGTTGTTAATTTTAAATAGGAGATTTATTTTGTTAGCCAATTATGTTAAGGATATGTAGTAAATGCAAGTATGTGGACTTAAGCCACAGATCAACTGTGATCTCATTGAATGGCACAACATGCTCAAGGGGCTGAATGGCCTCAAGTTCCTATGTTCCTTTGTTCAAAATAAGATAGTTAATCATATACAGTGTGCAGTGAAGGTGGAAATGATTAGATCTAAAGCATATAAGAGAAGAAATACTTGTCAAAATCCCAGCAGTCCCAGTTTAATTAAACTTGCGTTGATACTTTTAAATTCAATCTTGGGTTACATGATTGCTGGCAAAGCCAGCATTTATTACCTTTCTAATTAACCCCCAGGAAAGTGGTCATGAGTCACTGCTGTCCATGTGGTACAAATATATTCCCTGTGCTGTTAGGAAGTGAGTTTCAGGACTTTGGCCCAGTGACAGTGCAGGATCAGGATGATGTGTGGCTTGGAGAGAAACTTCCAATGGTTCAGCTACCCTTGTCCTTCTAGGTGGTAGAGGTTGAGGGTTTGGAGACTTGGTGAGTTACTGCAGTGTACCTTGCAGATGGTAGATGCTGCTACCATTGTGCTTTGGATGTGGAAGAACTGAATGTTGAAGGTGGTGGACAGGGTGCCTATTAAACAGGCTGCTTTCTCTGATGGTGTTAAGCTTTTTGAGTGCCTTGTAAATAGTGGATAGGTTCTGGGAAGTCACGAGGTCAGTTACTAGCCATAGATTTCCCAGCCTCTAACCTGACCTTGTACCCACTGTATATACATGGCTGATGAACTAAAAAAGTTCTTTCAGTGAAAAGAAAATCAAGTTTCTGTTGGTAAATTGAAGAAAGTTTCTATTATGAAAAAGGAAGTTTGTCCCCTCTCCTTACCTGGTAGCAAGCAATGGGCAAGTGTGAGCAGGACTGGACCAGGATTCCTTCATGCGAGGCATGCTGGGATAAATCACCATGTCCTTTTCAGTCAGCACTACCAGAACAGGCTTCCATTGTCTCTTTTCATTCTCTCCTATTGTCTGGATCAAGAGAGAAATGGACAGCATTAAGGAGTTATCAATCTCATCTCCACTCAAATAACAAACAACTGTATTTATATAGCTTCTTAAAAGCCTTTTACTACCTCAAACACATTAAACAGCAATTTTATAATGAATTAGATAAGCGGTTTTTGCAATGTTGATGGAGAGATAAGCACAGACACAAAGTAGAACACCCTAGGCCCTTCTGTGAATTAGTAGCAGTGGGATCTTTGTATCCACCTGAGAGGAGAGACAAGCTCTCATTTTAACATCTCATCTGAAAGACAGCACTGTCAGCAGTGTGTATAACCTCCTCAGTACTGTACTTCAGACAGTTAGTGCAAAACACTCCAAACTGCCCTTATATTAAATTTTAGTTTAATTAGGGACCACCCTGTAAAAAATGAATTCAGCTTTCAATTTTCTTCCAATTTATAAGTTAGTGAGTCTAGCTAGACAGAAATAAATCTGTATCTATCAGCTATCATCAGTTCACATCGATTTCCATCCAACATGCCATCCTTTGAGCGGAATACCCTGAATGCTCTCAAATACTTGCACACAAGCACAAGAAAAGGTGCAGAAGTCACCTGTTCACATCATGCAGGCAGTCCCTGGGCTATTAAGGGGTTCCTTTCCTAAGTACATTCGTACCTCAATTTGTATGCAAGTTGGATCGCAATGCAGGACAATATAAAATAGCCCTTTGTAAGTACAAGCAAACATTTGCCTGTTGTAACCTTAAAATTAATATTAATATGGGATCTTGTTTTTAAGTACGAGCATTCATTCATAAGTTGGGCGTTTGTAGATCAGGTCCTGTATTCCTTTCTCACCTGCAGTTACTTACAAAGGTGGAGCAGAGTTGGTATCCAGGAAATTTCAGGATATCATTTAGACCTGCAGCAGAACTGGAAAAGCTGCCTTTTCAGTATGGCCTAAATGCCAAAGGCTACAGAAAATGTAGATGTCAATCACTTTGGTTGGAAATGCCAGGGCTACCAGCCAAGCATTTTTTAAAAATCATAGAATCCCTACAGCATGGAAGCAAGCCATTCGGTCCATCGAATCCACACTGAACCTCTGAAGAGCATCCCACCCAGACTCACCCCCTACCCTATCCTTGCATTTCCCACTATGGGCAATTTAGCATAGCCTCCTAACCTGCACATTTTTGGACAGTGGGAGGAAACCGAAGCACACGGAGGAAACCCACGCAGACACAGGGAGAACATGCAATCTCCAGATAGTCGCCCAAGGCTGGAGTGAACCTGGGTCCCTGGTGCTGTGAGGCATTACTGCTAACCACTGAGCCACCATGCCAAGTTTGGCATAGCTGGAAAAGCCGGTATTGGTTGCTCATTCTCAACTGTGCTTAAAGTAAGAGTCTTGCTCAGCTATTTCAGAGGGCAATTAACTGTTAAGCACATTATTGTTGGTCTGGAACCACATGTAGGCCAGACCTGGTAAGGATGGCAGATTTCCTTCCCAGGGCACTGGTGAACAAGAAGGGTTTTCACTAAAATCAGTTATCATGGCCTCCGTTACTGAGACTGGCTTTGTATTCCAGATTTATTACTTGAATTTAAATTCTGTGAGCTCCCATGGACCTACAGCCCCAGATTATTAGCCTGGGTGTCTTGATCACCGGTCTAATGACATTGCCATCACCATCTTGACCTTGATTACTCAGTTAGTTCAACAGATTTGCAGGTATCTGAAGCATAACATCACTAGTCTGGTGACAACATTAAAATCAAAGGCCTACCTCTTCACATACTCATTCTATACTTAATAAAAAAAATCACAGAGCAAGGAGTCATAACAGGGAACCACTCCTCCAAGTCTTGAATCAAAGAAACCTCAGAGTAAGGAGCCGCCAGTACTTCAGAGCTCATCGTGAGATGGACTGATCCAGGCTCCATTGAATTAAAGGGCCACAGTTCAGAAAACATGGCTTGCAGTTAATATAATTGCAGGCAGACACTCGAGACAAATTGGGGGAAAAAAAATGAAGCTTAAAATAAACAGCTTAAAAAAATTATCCTGGAAATTGCAAGCTTCTATTCCAAGATCAGACTCTGGCTTGACAGGAAGTGCAATTGAAGTTATTGGCATTTCGGATTTGTCTCATCCCCAGTTTTGTAGCAACTGAATACTGCATTTGGAAAAATTGAAAACTAAGCTTGCTGTTCAATTCTCCAATCTATACCGTCCTCCTCGAGGAATGAACTTTCGATCAACAAGCAGATTTCAGGGCCTAACTTTCTTTTTTGGACCGGAAGGAAACTGTAATGATATTAATTAGAAGTTCATTTTTATACTGTTGTCAGTACTTTAAACGGAGTGCCCATGAAGAAGGAAAGGCTATCATTTCATGATTACATAACCAGAAAACCAGTTTTATGAGTAGTTTTTGGTTTGCATGTCTTGTTAAGTTGTAATCAGATGTGAAGGCACGTTATAGCGCCAAGCAGTACACAAAAGGAGGCTATTCAGCCCACTAGGTCTCTGTGATCCCTTTGCAAAACAACCCAAATAGTCCCATACTGTTGCCTTTTCTCCATGGCACTGCAATTTTTTTCTTTTAAATCTTTATCCAAATTATTAATCCTTATAAAAGTTACTGCTATATCTGCTTCCACTGCCCTTTACTCACAAACATACCAATTTGGAGCAGGAATAGGCCGCACTGCTCCTTCGAGCTTCCTCCACCACTCAATGAGATCATGGCTGACCTGATTATTCCACATGCCCACCCACCTCAATAACCTTTCACTGCCCCATCCCTCGCTCATCAAGAATCTCTGCCTTAAAAATATTCAAAGACTTGGTTTCCACAACTTTTTAAGTGTTCCTGAGACTCTCGGCCTTCTGCAAGAACAAATTTCCCCTCATCTGTCATAAGTGGTGACCCTTTTAGACAGTGGTCCCTAGTCGTAGATTCACTCATGAGGAAACATCCTTTTCAGATCCACCCAGTTATGTTTCAATCAAATCAGTTCTTACTCTTCCAAACTCCAATGGATACAAGCTTAGTCTGTCTAACCTTTCCTTATGAGGAAACTTGCTCATTTCAGGTAGAGTAAACTTCCTCTGAACTGCTTCCAATCTATTTCCATCCTCCCTTAAATAAGTCAGAAGTCACATGACACCAGGTTATAGTGCAGCAGGTTCATTTAAAATCACAAGCTTTCGAAGCATTGCTCCATCATCAGGTGAAGCAGTGCTCCAAAAGCTTGTGATTTTACATAAACCTGTTGGACCATAACCTAGTGTCGTGTGACTTTTGATTTTGTCCACCCCAGTCCAACACCAGCATCTCCACGTCCTTAAACAAGGAGACCAATATAACACTCAGTACTCCATGCGTGCACTCACTAGTACCTTGTACAACTGCAAAAGCAACCTTTCTACTTTTGTACACAATTCTCATCACAATCAACAATAACATTTTATTATTTCAGACACTGCATTCCAGATCATAACCACAGCAGTGTGCAAAAGAATTCTCATCTCCCATAGATGGAGTTTTATGTTTGCTCTGTAAATAAATATTACTATTGGATTTCTGAGAGTGATCATCATTATCCAGTGAGGATATTCACATGATACAAAAAATGCAACTCAATATCCAAAACTATTGTAACAAGTAGTTAACCAACCAGAAGTTCTTTGACTGTTACTTGCACACTCCAGCAACTAACTTTTTTTTCTCTGAGAGACCAATACGAACAGTTAATTATAGCTCAAGGAGCCTGTCCAATACAAAAATGCACTGCCAAAACTGCTTCACCAAAATCAATTCATTTGCCCTGAGAGGACTGAGACGAGTTTATTGTGCACTCCTGAAAGCAAGCTTTTAAACATTGGTCAGTAACATTGCGCCTGAGGAAACAATAACAACAATAATCATGTATTTTTCAACTCAGTCAAGAATACTGTTTTCTCTTCTGTATTTGAATAAAAAGTCATCAGACAGATCCTAGATTTAAAAGTAAGCAGTGATTCTGCATTTGTGGCAGAGATTTCAATGGAATCCAATTATCTGCTTTGATAAACGGTAGCAGTCCCTCCAAAAACAACAGCAAGTTAATTCCTCTTTATTCCCTGTGGGAGGTCAATGTCCTCCAAGTAATTATAACGAACTGCCTACGTGCACTATTTCCTGTCACTCCATTATGGTTAACTGCTCCCTCACTTTCGCTTTTGTTTCAATCAAAGTTAAAATGTAAAATAAATAATACTGCAGTGACCCTCCACCTTAAAGAAAAGTACTTAACTTTCCACATTCTGGAAGTAACATTTCAGAAGGAGACCAAAACTAAGGATTATAAATATACAATAGTCACTTATAAATCTAATAAGGAATTCAAGTCACATTTCTTTATCCAGAAAGTGATGGGAATGTAGGACCCACTACCACAGGAAGAGGTTGAGGCAAATGGCAGAGTCATACAGCACAGAAACAGGCCCTTTGGCCCAGTGCCTAGTTTCCAAAACTGAACTAGTCCCATTTGCCTATGTTTGGCCCATATCCCTCTAAACAATGTCATTTAAATGTTGTAATGATACCCATCTCCAACACTTCCTCTGGCAGCTCGCTCTAGATATACACCATCGTGTGTGTGAAAAAGTTGCCCCTTAGGTTCCTTTTAAATCTTTCCCCTTGCACTTTAAACCTATGTCCTCTAGTTTTGGACTGACCTATCCGGAGGAGAAGATCTTGGCTATTCACTTTATCTATGTCCTTCATGATTTTATAAACCTCTATAAAGGTCACTATTCAACCTCCTATGCTCTGGGGAAAACAGTCCCAGCCTATCCAACCTCTCCTTATAACTCAAACCTTCCAGTCTATGAGACATCCTTATAAATCTTTATTGCACACTTTCCAGTTTAATGACATCCTTCCTATAGCAGGGTGACCAGAATTGTATACAGTACTCCAAATGTGGCTGTAACATGACATCCCAACTGCTGTAGTCATTGCTCTGACCAA
This sequence comes from Rhincodon typus, assembly GCF_021869965.1. NCBI lineage: Eukaryota > Metazoa > Chordata > Chondrichthyes > Orectolobiformes > Rhincodontidae > Rhincodon > Rhincodon typus. The sequence goes on from NC_063335.1 coordinate 35,802,714, forward strand.
TGAAGGCATGTGTGCCAAACACCCTCTGCACCATTCTGTCTCCCTGTGATGCCACTTTCAAGGAATTATGGACCTGCACCCCTAGGTCTCTCTATTCAACAACACTCCCCAGCTCCCTGCCATTAACTGTAAGTCCTGCCCTGGTCATTCTTACCAAAATGCACCACGTCACATTTATTTGCATTAAACTCTATCTACCATTCCTCAGTCCACTGGCCCAGTTGATCTATTTAATGGAAGTCTAGATTAGACATTGCTTTAAAAGATGGTATATAACAGAAAGGGTATAAAGGTTCTGGAAACAAAATAAAATTATGATCTAAGAGGTTATCAAGATCAGGAAAGAATGAATAGATTGGATCTCTTTTCTTTGAAACTAGTCAGAGTTTTGAAGAACACTAATTTTGAAGAACAGTCAAATTCAACCTGAAACATTGACTCCGTTTCTCCATCTACAGAGACTGCCACACCTTCTTAGTTTTTCAAGCACTTTGTTTTTTTTTCAATGTCTGGAGTTTTTGCTTTTATTATATTGAATTTATACAATGCTGCACCTTTATCATAATAAATTATCCTAGGGCACTTCAAGGTGTTATCAGACAAATATGACAATGAGCCAAATAATGAGTCAGTTTGACAATAATTGAAAAGTTTGGTCAAAGTTTCAAGGCATGTCTTCAAGAATGAAAGAGAGAAAGAAAGAAAGAAAGAAAGAAAGAAAGAAAGAGAGAA